>NC_134092.1:66872669-67175622 GCF_000715075.1 Nicotiana tabacum
GAAATTTGATCGGGCCATGCTACCCTTGTAAATAATTTATATATATATATATATATATATATATAAACTTTCTTCCTTTCTGCCTTATAAAATTATGAATTTGTATTCTAAGGTCCGAGGTTTAGACAATTTGATTGAAACCGAACTAGTATAGCCCTTAAGCTTTACGATCGAGTGAGTGCTTGCTCAAACTCAAAGTAAGGTAACCCTTAGGTTTTTTATTTGAGCGAGGATGGTCTCTCGAACTCAAAGCAAAAAACAGCCCTTAGGCTTTTGTAAAAAGATTGTTTATGGCTTTCTCCCCTTTTCGGCTTGAAAAAGTTTTTATCATTTGTATTTGCAAAACTTGTAATGCCTTAGCATGAAATAAGGAATTGTTCGAGAGTTCGAACAATTTTGTACTCATTAGAGTTTTCGAGGCTTGATATTATCGAAGCCTTTTATGATTTTGCCGGGGGTAGCCTTTTTAACCGGTTAATGAAAGAATTCGAATGGTTGTTTTGTTATGGAATTCGGACGTCTCCAACCCGTGTTAATTCGGCTGTAGCCTCTTTAGTTCGGGATTTGCCCCTTGGGCTTATTTTCTCATTTTATTTCGAACTTGCCCGAAGTATCAGTCCCCGAGTGGGGTGGCCGTGGCCGTGGCCTATAAAAATCGAGTGAGGTGCGATTCATAGTGTTGATGTTGTTTGATGTGATTTGAGGCCTCGAGCAAGTCTGCATAATATTATGGAACTGGTTGGTTGATTGGACGGAGTCCCGGGGCCCTCAAGTATGTTCCGGATGGGCTACGGGCCATTTTCTTCTATTTTTGGACTGCTGATTGCGGTTATCTGGTGTTCTTCATCACGATCGTGATGAAGCGATTGCATTCACGTAGCGTTCTGTGGAAGTTGGCATTTTTTTCTTCACGGTCGTGAAGAGGCAACCGCGTTCGTGAGGCTTTGAGGATTTTTATCTTTGCGTTTGCGTTATAGAATGTGTGATCGCGTATAAGGAATTGGAAGGGGTAATCAGGAATTTGCTCTCCGCATTCGCGAGGTTGAGAGCGCGTTCACGATGTTTGCTGGGGGTTGAGAGTCGCATTCGCGACTGTACTTACGCATTCGCAAAGCATGATCTGGCAGCTGAAGGCTTTGTTCTTCACGATCACGATGGATGTTCTGCGATCGTGGTGTATAATTCACTGGGCAGAATATAAAGTACTCTATTTTGAGGGTTATGATATTTTTATCACCTTTTGAGTTAGAGAGCTCTGATTTGGGCGATTATTGAAACCCCAAAATCGGGAGCGCGACTGGTGCTCAACCGAGGGAACCCTACCGAGCAAGCCTATTAGATTTCCTTCTACCCAAACTCCTCCATGAATGGAGATAATACATATTTTCATTGATTAGACAAAAAGGTGATCATGTCTACAATACCAATTCATTACCAATAGTTTCATCATTTTTAAAGTCTCAAATGGAACAAGTAATACAACCACAACATAACATAGTTTGACTTTCCCAGCACCAATACACAACCTACACTATGTCTACGGAGCCTCTTATAGATAAAGAAGAGTACTATGATAATGCCGGCAATAAGGCCCCGTCTATACCTTAAACACAATACACAAGGAATAAAAGATACATGACCCCGGAATGAAGTGGGGCTCACCAAGTCAGCTGGGAAGAGGGTGTACCGCTGTCACTGATCAATGTCTCCTGCTGTGGAACCACCTGCATCCATTAAAGATGCAGCGCCCCCGGCAAAAGGGATGTTAGTACCGTCGAATAGCACTAGTATCTATAACTAAACACCCTCTCAATAGAATGAATAATAGTACAAGGAGGAACAATCATAAAATCAATGGAAGCCTCGAACAATACCAAAACATCAAGTTAAGAACCACATAAAATCTCAAGTAAATTTCCATATTTTCAGGTTGGAGATTCTTAATACCGATATACCATCGTTCACAATAACATTATTCACAATACCAATGTTCACAATACTAATACTACCATATTTTTAGCACGAAGTCTGATCACGACCCGATCGGCTAGGCTATCTCATTAGAGATATCAACCACAATCACTCTCAATACCAATACCACCGCACTTTTAGCACGGATTATGATCACGACCCGATCGGCTAGGCCATCTCACTAGGGATATCAACCACAATCAGAATTTCAATTACAATTTCCAGCACGATCACCACCATGTGTGTGACATGGTGTCCGATCACGACCCGATCGGCGAGGCTGTCTTATTCGAGACATCAACCTTTTTATATCAATCATCGCATTTCATACTTTTTCACATCTTTTCATTTCAACGACACTAGTGGCCATAATTATAAAATCTTTCTTAGCACGTTGGTCGTATTTAGTATTTCATGCTCACATTTTCACTTTCTAACATCATCATCATCATCAGCAACGACAACAACTATTCAAATCAAGGCATGTAGTACATATTAGAGCAATTAAGAATCTAAGGCACGTAGAGATTCTTCACAAAATTTGGCATAATAGCCTTCGTTTGAACTTGGCTTGAAGTCGAACATTTTTAATGCACAGCCCCTATATTTTGAACACACCATCAATTGATAAAATAATATGAACAAAGCATTTAGAATTCTTATTGAACATATATCTTTCAACACAAACTTATCCAGAATAGCCAATTTTATAATGAGTCACTCAGGACTTACATAAACTACATGAATATCGTGGGATTCAATTCCAAGAGAAGAGTTTAGCCAACATACCTCAATTGAGCTTCCTTTAAACTTCTAAAATGTTTCGGAATTCTTAGCAACTTTGATCTATTTTAGAAATATAACAAGTTGGACCAAAATTAGGAAGATGATCATGGTTCTAGCTCATTTGAGCGTTTTATCAAACACTACGTGTGCATTAAGGTTTCAAGCTCCTTTTATGGAGGATTTCATCATCCCACAACGCACTCTTTACCATTATTAGCTCAACAATCTTCTTACACCTTTTGATAATATGCATGCAAGATGAACAACTCTCATGCCCAAAAAGGTATCATGCTATTTACCCATTTCTAGACAAAATTCGAAATTGAGGGTTAGGGTGTAGAATCTTACCTCTAGGATGAAGACCTTGTGAGTTTTCCTTGTTAATCTTCTAAGATTTGAGCAAAGATTGCTGAAAATTTAGCCTAGGGTTTCCTCTCTCTCTAAGACACTCTCCCTTCTCTCTAAAACATCAAATTCTAGCTCAAAAATGGTACAAATCATCTATTTAACGAAGTAGGTTCGGGTTATAAAAACCCAAAAACGAAGCTCCGGAATAGGGTATTTGGTCGCATATGTGACCGCATAATGCTTATGCGGTCCGCAGAATAGGCCGCATAGTTGCCCTCTAGAACTGGGCAAATCTGACTCGATTTGCGATCATTATGGGCTCGCAGACCTGTTCTACGGTCGCATAATGCACTGCAGAACCTCTCTCCAAAAAATCTCAAAGCTAGATATGCGATCAGAGTGCAACATGTGAAATGGTTTTGCGGTCTCATAATGGGCCGCGAAAATGACATCAAAAATGGCCCAAAAGACAATGTCACTCTGCGACCATTATGCAGCCCGCAGAGTGATTCTGCTGCCGCATAGTGGGCCGCAAAAGTGCATTTCTTCTGCCCAAATTTTTGTCTTTTACTTTCCAGTGAACTGTTCAATCCTCAAACACATAAGCCTAGTTCGGCACCACGAAACATTATTTTTCTTTGCGAAATCTTACGGGGCCTTACAGATTTTGGAGGGTATTTTCATACTTTTGATTGGGGTAAGTCTTCTTCACCTGGATTTGATTATATTTTATGATTCCATCTTTGTTTTTATCATTAACTTAGTGATTTGAGTTGGAGAGAATTGGGGATTTTTATAAGAACTTTCAAAAATATAAAATGATGATTTGAGGGACGATTTGATGCAGGATTTGGGTAATTTTGGTATGGTTGGACTCGTATTGGAATGGGTGTTCGGATTTTATAAGTTTTGTCAAGTTCCGAGGTGCGATCCTGGGGTTGATGTTTTGGGTTGACTTTTTAGTTTTCATTAAAGATCGAAACTTTATTATCCGAAATTGTTTTCTGTGATTTGTTTTTATGATATTGAGTTATTTTGGCTAGATTTGAGCCATTCAGAGGTTTGTTTCACACGAGAAGGTCATTTAGTGTATTTATTTGGCTTCTTTGAGGTAAGTATCATTCCTAATTTTATGTGGGGAACTACCCCTTAGGAATTGAGTCGTTTGTTCTATTTGTATTATGTGAAAGCCGTATACACGAGGTGACGAGTGCGTACTCGGGCCTATATGTTGACATTGACTGCTTTAGACTCTTAGGCTTCCTTCATGTGTTTATTTGAAATTGTTAGCACATGTTATATCTTTTATTTGTCATGTTTACTCCCACATGCTTTATTTGAAGTATTTGTTATATGTCACATCCTTTACTTGTCAAGTTTATTCTTATATACTTTATTCGAAGTTGCTACCTCTTTTATCATTATGTGACTTTCTTTATTGTTGAGTTATTCTTAATTGAAATTATTGTTACATGATACCCTTTTGTTGCCGGGTTATTTTCATGCATTAGACGTATTTGCTAGTTCGTGCCATCTCTTTCATTGTTAGCCTATTTCATACACTAGAATCCGAAGTTTTCTATTTCATAGAAATATCTTCATTATCGAGTTTATCCTTAAGCAATTAATTGAAGTTGAAGTTATTGAAAGTCATTAATCTATTTCAATTAAAGTTGGGATTAAAAGGGGTTTTGTTCATCGTTGAGTTATTTTCCCATTCATTTTGTTATTATTGAAATTCTATACACATTGTGTTCGAGCCGTGGGCTATTTGGTATGGAAATATTGATATTGTTTGTTCTTTTGGAAAGGTTGTGGCCTATGGGCATTTGTGGTACGAGTTGATATGTTGTGATGTTAGTACATGTGAATTGTTATGCGGATTGGTTGTTGTTTTGTGGAGCATAGTGGTGCCATCTCATTGTTGTTGTTATGTGGGGCACAAGGGTGGCATCTCATTGTTGTTGATTGTGCGGAGTGGTACGGGTGGCTATTATGTTATTGTCCGGGCGGAGCGATAAGGGTGGCTATTATGTGGATTGATACGGTTGGATAAAGGAGTGATACAGGTGGATAATGATATTGTCAGGCGGAGTGTTACGGGTAGCTATCATAGAGATAAGGGTGGCAATGTCAGGGATTATGTGTGATGGCCTGGGGGCATTACGTGTGATAATGTGATTCCCCTTGTGTATGTCATACGCCTTGCGTGACTTGTTGTATTTACTTTCAATGAGCTACTCGATGTCTTTGATATTACTTGTTGACTTGGGCCATAATAGTACACTTGCACAAGCATACACCGTAGCATGCCACTTATACTAGTTCAGGAGAATGAGACTTAACATTTATTAATCGGACCCATGTATTCTTGTATTATCTGCTTCATGTTGATATTGAGCATGTAACCATGCCGGGTGGATTGTGATATTGAGCCTCTGCCCATGCTGGGAGGATTGTGCTAGCGAGCCTGTGATCAAGCTGCGCGGATTGAGATATTGGCATATGAATTGTCCGTGTGGTTGTGATTAGAAATGTGGGCACAAGATGTCGTGACCATATGATTGTGGGTTGAGACTCGTAACTTGTAATTAGGAGATGAGGTATCTCGGAGTAATTTTGTTGTGAAACTTGTGTTAGAACAGCTTGATTAATTGGTTGTTATTTGTTTTCCTTATTTGGTTTCAATGGTACTTTCACGGTGTTCTTATTACTTTACTGTTTATATCACATGTTGATTCTTGTTGCTATTTACTGAATTCTGCTTTCATTATTAGCTTTATACTTCTATACTCCACATTTTATTTAGTCTAGTAGGTGTCTTGACTTGTACCTCGTCACTACTCCACCGAGGTTAGTCTTGATACTCACTGGGTATATATTGTGTTGTACTCATACTATACTGTTGCACACATTTGTGCAGATCCAGGTATTGGAGATATAAGACTCGGGCATAGTTAGCTTATCGATCGCGAAGATTCAAGGTAGAGCTTCTTCGTCATCGCAGTCCGTTGGAGTCCTTTCCTTTCATTGTACTGTCAGGTTTTATTGAAAAGTATTGTATTGCGATCTTTGAAATCTTTCCATATATTCAGCTAGAGTTCATGACTCTATATTACCTAGTCTTGGGAAGTTGTAGTGATTATTGCTCCGTAGTCTTATTTCACATTTATTTTGGTATTTTATATAATTATCTTATTTAAATATCATTGTTAAATTGGCTTAATTGTGGTAAGTGATCGGCTTACCTAGTCTTAGAGACTAGGTACTATCACGATGCCTAAGGCGAAATTTTGGGTCGTGACAACATGTTAAAGCAATACAACAAATCACGTAGAATGCATGACTCGCACAAGAAGCCACAACTGCTCCAACACCAAGATAACAACGAATAAGCAAACATAATAAAAAATACAGATGAATGATTGAAGGAAGAACAATAACCTTTAAATCAACAAGTTGTCCCAACATAGAATGTACAATAAGAATCACAACCGAGGTACCGCCTCGAAATCACATTTCACAAGTCATAATCACAATCTTTCCTTATACCTCCGCATGAGCCTTACATTTAGATAGTTTTGAAAATATATTTTTTTCCAAAATAGCTACACGCACTTTAGCCCACCTTATGTCGCCGTGTAATATGCGTAATATACCTTACTAGTAATACGCACATAAATATCACCTTATGCTGCCGCATGTACATTAACCCCTACCCTTATACCGCTGCATGCGCATCAATATCACAATACAATAACAACTCGCACCACAAGTGCTCATATGTTTAACGACCCAATCGGTCGTTTTGATTATTTGCACTTCACTCGGTAGTTTGAGGGCATGAGTATCTCCGCATGATGTATTATGAATTGTGTGAATCGTCGCTTTTGGTTTTCAGGTTGTTCGAAATCGATTTGGAAGAATGGACTTCATTATTAAAGCTTTAAGTTAGAAGAGTTGACCAAGTTGGACTTTTTAGCATTTGACATCGGATTGGAGTTTTGATGGTTCCGTTAGGTCAGGATGGTGATTTTGGACTCGGGCGCATGCCCGAATTTGCAATTGGATATTTCTAGCAGGATTCGGCACTATTTGGCAAAAATTAGAATTTGAAGGTTTGGAAAAGTTCATTAAGTTTGATTTGAGGTACGATTCATCGTTTTGATGTTGTTATGCATTAGTTGAGGCCTCGAGTAGGTCCGTGTTATTTTATGGGACTCGTTGGCATGTTCGTACGGGGTCTCGAGGGGCTCGGGTAAGTTTCTGAGAGGTTTGGGTTGTGTTGCGCTCGTTTTTTATGTTTCGACGTCGTTTCTTCAAGCATAAATAGTACCACATTAAGCAGATGAGCTCCAATTTCTGTTTTTATTGAAGCATTATATCTGTATCGTAATTACGGAGCCATAGTCATCGAATTTGGACATCGTATGAGGAGTTTATGGTCATTTTACTAAGAATTGGGTTGCCAGATTTCGCAGATTAATTACGCAATTGCCACTGCCTTCGTATTTAAAAATCTGCACTATTCTCAAATATTGAAACCAACATATCTCCTTCATTATAAGGTCAAATGGAGTGATTCAAAAGCCTAACTTGACTTAAATTTCACAAGGAATCCATTGGAGGCATCAAGAGCGAGTCTTTGGATCATTTGGCACACAAAATGATGCAGAACAACTGGGCAAAAATATTTAATATCGAGGGTTTGTTCATTTGGTCATATTTTGAGTTGGGGAGCTCGTATTTGGGCACCGTTTGAGGCAATTTTCACCATTTGAATTGGGGTAAGTGTTATCTACTTGGTTTTGGTTATATTCTGTGAATATATCTTCATTTTGTGTAATTGGATTATGAACTTTAAAGAGAAGATTGGGGGTTTTGTCCAAAGTTTCATAGAGTGAATTTTTGATAGAATCGATTCGGAGTCAGATTTGAGTGAAACTAGTATGGTTGGACTCGTAATTGAATGGGTTATCGAATTTTGTGAGTTTTGTCAGGTTCCGAGACGCGGGCTCGGATTTGACTTTTTGGTCGATTTTTGGATTTTGATTAAATATTCGACCTTTACCGATTGGGTTTGTTTCCTTTGGCATTATTTGATTTATTTGAGTTATTTTTAGCTAGTTTCGAGTCATTCGGAGGTCGGTACACGTGTGATGGCATTTTTGGAGCATCGTTTGGCTTGCTCGGTATTGGATTTGGCTTGTTCGAGGTAAGTAACACTTCTAAACTTGGTGCTGAGGGTATGAACCATGAATATACGTGTTATCTATTTGGTGGTGAGGTAACGCACATGCTAGGTGACGGGCGTGTGGGCGTGCACCATGTGAATTGTAACTCTGTTATTTTTGTGGTACTGTGTAGTTACCTGATCTTATCTGTAACCATGAAATCTCTACATACTAGAGTTATTGAGTTGTGATCCATGTTAGAAATCATGTCTAGGCTATATGCTTATTCTGTTGGGACTCACTAAGGTCATGTCTGTTGTTGAGTTATTTACTTACATTGCAATTACATACTCAGTCGTACGCATTCATATGCATATCATATCTCAGTCTCTGTTATCATTTGTTGATACATCACATCATTATTTTTTTTTGGCTAATTTATTTATGACAATGTGAGCTCGAGAGACTAGAGAGATTGATGACTGAGCGAGGTCGAGGGCCTGATTGTGAGGATGTTGATAGGATCGGGCTACACGCTACAGCAAGTATTATTGATTTATGATGGGAGTGGGTTGCACGCAGCAGCAGATGTTATTGATTACACCATGATTGGCTTATTATAGCGCTTGGGCTGAAGGAGCCTCTCCGGAGTCTATACACACCCCCAGTGAGCGCATGTACCTACTAAGTGTGAGTGCGAGTGCCGAGTGACTGGGAGGATTGAGTGACTGTGAGGACTGAGTGACTATGAGGATATGAGTGATTGGGAGGACTGAGTACATTGCTTCACCGAGAGTATGCATATGGTTTCATCACTGCATTCTATTACAGTTGGCATGCATACATTGACATGTAGGCATAGAGATGAACTTTCCTCATGCCATTTGATAATGAAACATCTTACTTATTATTGGAAGTTTTTGGGAAAAATTGCAGTTTTCAAACTTACTCATATTTTTGGTGTTTTCAGTGAAAGATTTGGAATTTACTGTTATACTTGGAAAGCATGCCTATTTTCAGTATATGTGAATGAGCTGAGAATCATATCTTTGAGTTATTTCTTGTACCATATTATTTATATTGCAGTGAACTGTTGCTGGTTATTAGAGTTGGACTCCGACCTTTGTTCCAACTCATCACTACTTTCAACCTAAGGTTAGGTTTGTTACTTATTGAGTACATGGGGTCAGTTGTACTCATAATACACTTCTGTACCTTTCGTGCAGATGCTGGATGTTGATGTTACTTTATACGACGAGAGCTGGATTTGAAGATGTACCTGCATTCCCTACCTCTTGATCTTGGTAGCTTTAGAATTTAATCTGTTCATGTATGTTTCTAACAGATGATGTACTTTATTTCATACCAGCTTTGTAAATTCTAAATCTTAGAAGCTCGTGGTTTGTACTACCAGTCCTTGGGAAATTCTTGTATAAAAGCAGTTGTATTATCATTTCTTTTCTTTATAAATCTCATTAAATTGGTTAGTTGTTAATCGGCTTACCTAACGGGTTTGGTTAGGTGCCATCACGACTAATTGGATTTTGGGTCGTCACAATATACAACAACTTGCCAAAAATCATCAGTACCAAAGTTTTCACAACATATTGCCCACGGCTCAACCACAATATGAACAAGAATCTAAATAATAACAAAATAAAGGTGTATAGCTCAATAAGAAAGATATCTCAACAATTAACAACTTTACCTCAATGTGATAACAGCTTCAACACCAATAACTCAACAAGAAGAAATTCCATGAAATAACAACTTCAAGTAAGGTAATGAAATAATTAAAGAATTAACAAGACAATAAGGAAGGCAATAATTTCAACTAAAGCATGTAAGAGCAAAATAACAAGTAAGAGATAGAGCAAGAGTTAACAATATCAAATAAAGCATGTAAGGATAGATTAACACATGTAAGGGTAGATTAACATTGAAATATATAACATGTTATGACAATTCAATTAAAGGCATGAAAAGAGTTTAAATAGCCTAAATTCAAATACTACATATAGCCCGTGTACCCACTCGTCACCTTGCGTACACGACTTTCACATAACACAAATAGCACAATTAACTCAAATCCTGAGGGATAGTTCCCTCACACAAAGTTAAGCAAGATACTTACCTCAAAGAAGCTAAATCAAGACTTTAAGAAGCCCTTCCCGTGTGAAACAACCTCCGGACGGCCCGAATTTATCCAAAATAACTTAATATAATAAATAAAAACCATAAGAAACAATTTCGAATAATAACGCTTCGCTCTTCAATAAAAACCAAAAATTCAACACCCAGGCCCGTACCTCGGAACCCGAAAAAACTCACAAATTCCAAACACATATTCCGATAGGAGTCCAATCATACCAAAATCATTCAATTCCGAACTCAGATCGGCCTTCAAACCATCAATTTATGTTTTAGAAAGTTTTTACTAAAATCCCCAATTTCTCCAACTCAAATTATTAATCAAACACTAAAATCGAGACTGAAATCATGAAATAATAACAAGTCCGAGTCAAAAATACTTATCCCAATTCAAATAGTAAAACTCTCATCCAAAATAGCCCAAAACCAAGCTCCAAAACCTTGTGAGAAAAAGTAGCTAAATTTCAAAACAAGAAAAAGAAAGTGTAGCAGCTGTCCCAGCTCGATTCAGGTCCTAGATGATCCCGAAACTTACGTTTGATAAGCTCAACACAATCCTTGCGGGATTACACCCAAGATAGCCTATTGAATCACCCAATTTGGCTTTAGAATGATGGAGATATGATGTTTTGAAATATTAAAAGAAATTTGAAAATTTGAATGGCATTTTCGTAATAAGAAAATCTTTGTTTAAGCACCCAAAACTCATTCGGAACCTCCCGGACACAAACTATATATGCATTTCAACCATTACGAACCTGCTCGTGCACTCAAAACACTGAAAAGATGTCATCTTGATCAGATATTGACCATGGCCAAACATCAAATCTTTAACTTAACTAGTTTCTCACCCAATGATCCGAAACACACCTGAGCCCCTCGGGACCCCATCCAATCATACCAACAAGTACAAATATATCATCCAAACTTATCCAAAGCTTCAAAACACCTACAAGAATATCACAACAAAGAATCGAGGATCAAACTGAATAGAATTTCTCTTAAGTTGTTAAATCTTCATTCTTTCAAAAGAGTGTCTGAATCACACTTAAACACTTCGGATTACTTTCAAAATTTGCACACAATTTCAATTCAACTATATAGACCTATCCAAAGTCTCGGAACACCAATTGGAGTCGAATAACATCAAAGTCAACTCTTGGTCAAACTAATAAATTCTTAAGTTCTTCAAATTGTCAACTTTCGACAAATAGTGTCAAATTCTTCTAGGAACCTCCGAAACCAAATTCGAACATACATACAAGTCCAAAATCATCATACGAACCTATCAGAATAGTCAAAACCCGATTCGTAGTTCGTTTATCCAAAAGTCAAACCTTGGAAAACTCTTCCAACTTAAAGCTTCTAAAACGAGAATCATTCTTCCAAATCAATCCCGAACCGCTCGAAAACGAAACCAACCATATACGCAAGTGTAACAACCCGATCGAATGTTTTGTGTAATTGCGCCGCGTTACCCCTTTTTTTGCTTCACACTTGTGTGTTTATGCCTTTATGACTTGCGGGGTTGATAAGTTTCGTTCCGAGGAGATTTCGGGTTGATTTGGACCCTTGGTTCTTGACTTAGAAGTTTAAATTTCAAAATGTTGACCAAACTTTGACTTCTGTGAAAATGACCCAGGAACTCTATTTTTATGACTCCAATAGTTTCGTATCGTGATTTCGGACTTGGGCGTATGCCCAGAATTGATTTTGGAAGTCCATAGGTTGATTTGTGTTCATTTGCCAAAATATGGAAATTTTAAGTTGAAAAGTTTGACCGTTGGTTGACTTTTAGCTATCGAGCTTGAAATTTGAATTTGAGACTTAGAATAGGTCTGTTATGGCATTTAGAACTTGTCTGCAAAATTTGGTGTAGCTTGGAGTTGATTTGATAGGATTCGGACGCTTAGTTCTAATTTTAGAAGTTCTTGAAAATTTCTTTGAATTTCATGCATTTTTGAGTTAAATTCATAGTTTTAGATGTTATTTTTGTGTTTTGATGGGGGAGGGCGATTTCGTATGATATTTTTAGACTTGTGTGTTTGTTTGGTTTGGAGCCCCGAGGGCTCTGATGAGTTTCGGACATGTTCTGGAGTGGTTTGGATTGAAAATAGGAAAATTTGGTGCCTGGTGCCTTATGATGCAAATGCAAACATGAGGCTCGCATCTGCGAGGATGACAGGGGAGGGGTAAATGTCACAAATGCGACCCCATCTTCCCATTTGCTTAGCCAGCAGGATTTGATCTTGTTCGCAATTGCGAAGAATATATCTGTCACGACCCAAAATCCAAACCGTCGTGATGTCACCTAACCCAACCCGCTAGGCAAGCCAATTAACAAAATAACATAATATAATAACGCTGATGTGAATAAAAGATAAGACAACTGAATTTTATACAACTTCCCAAGGACTGGTAGTACAAGTCATGAGCTTCTAAGATTTACAATTTACAAAGCTGGTATGAATTTAAATACATCATCTGTTGAACTATACAGGAACAGACTAAAACTCTAAAGCTACCAAGATCAAGAGGCAGCTATGACCAGAACGCAAGTGCATCTTCAGATCCAACTCCTGTCGTGCACAATAACATCAGCATCCAATATCTGCACGCAAGGTGCAGAAGTGTAGTTTGAGTGCAACCGACCCCATGTACTCAATAAGTAACAAACCTAACCTTAGGTTGAAAGTAGTGACGAGGTGGGACAAGGGTCAAAGTCCAACACCAATAACCAGCAACAGTCATAACAATAATAATAAAATGGTGCGTGAAAATAACTCAGAGGTAAGATGCTCAACTCGTTCACAGCTTCGAAAAGATAGGAATGCTTTTCAAGTATAACAGTAAATCCCAAATCTTCCACCGAAAGCACCAAAAGCATGTGAATAAGTTTGAAAGACCGTGATTTTTCCCAAAAGAAAAAACATTTCAACAATAAATAAGATGTTTCATTTTCAGATAGCATGATGAAAATACATCTCTATGCCAACATGTCCATATACAGGTGAAATCATGAATGTCACCAAAGCTGGGTAGCAGAAGGAAATGCATCTCTATGCATGTATCTCAAGTACGCATGTCAAATGCAATGCATCTCAATGGTGAACTCATGTACTCACCCTCTCAGAGTATTCCATCTCACTGTCTCGTATTCTCACTCATCATGCTCAATACTCAGCACACTCAGTCACTCAATACTGTATAGGGCGGATCCAGCCCATATGCAAATAAACCAAGGCAGATCCGGCCCAAAGATGCAAATAAACTAGGGCAGATCTAGCGAAATGCAAATGAACCAAAATGAAAACAAACCAGGGTAGATCCATACCAATGAAAATGAACCAGGGCAGATCCATCCCATTGCCAATGAGTGCTAGCAATTGCGCCCACTGTGGGTGTGCAAACTCCGGAGGGACCGATCCAGCCCAAGCGCAATAATAAGCCAAATCCTGGCATGAATCAATAAAGCATGTTGTGGCATGCAGTCTGATCCCATAAATGTCACACACAACAGGCCCTCAGCCTCACTCAGTCATCAATTTCTCCAGTCACTTGGGATCACAACACTCATTCTAAGCAGCCCAAATCAATGATACGAGATATGACAATATACGATAACAGAGACTGAGATATGATCTAAAATGATAAATGCAACTAGGCACATAATTGCAATTAAGCAAATAACTCAATAACAATGAACGATCACTATGGGTCCCAATAGTACCACCATATAGCCTAAACATGATTTCTAGCATGAATTACAGCTCAAGTGCTCTAACACATAGAGTATAGTAAAAATGTTCAGATAAAATAGCTACACAGTTCCATGGAATTGACTAAATCACAATTTAAATGGTGAACGCCCACACGCGCATCACATAGCATGCGCGTCACCTCAACATCAATCACATAACACTTAATTCAGGGTTTCATACCCTCAACACTAAGTTTAGAAGTGTTACTTACCTCGAACAAACCAAATACAATACTGAGCAAGCCAAGCGATGCTCCAAAAATGCCATCATGTGCGTACCGACCTCTGAACGGCTCGAAACAAGTCAAAAGCAACTCAAATACATCAAATAATGCCAAAGGAAACAAACCCAATCGATAAAGGTCGAATCTTTAATCAAAATCCAAAAATCAACCAAAAAATCCAACCCGGGCCCGCGCCTAGGAACTTGATGAAACTTATAAAATCTGACAACCCATTCAATTACGAGTCCAGCCATACTAGTTTAACCCAATTCTCACTCTGAATCAATGTTCAAAACTCAAACACTCACTCTATGAAACTTTAGGCTAAAATCCCCAATTTTCTCTTTACAATTCATAATCCAAATACCAAAAACAAAGATAGAATCACGAAATATACTCAAAACCGAGTAAAACACTTACCCCAATCCTTGTGATGACAATCGCCTCAAAAATCGCCCCATTCCGAAGTCTATAGCACAATATGTGATAAAAATGGCCAACCCACGAATTTAAAACATTCTGCCCAGCTTCATCGCATTTCCGATCAACTCGTCGCATCTGCAACCCCCGCTTTTGTGGTAAATATTTCGCTTTTGTGAAGAATTCTTGAACCAGCAGCCATCGTTTCTGCGATCTTCTACCCGCTTCTGCGATCACGCTTCTGCGCACACTGAACTGCATCTGCGGTCGCACAAATGTGCCCATTCACCCGCACCTGCGACCCTCACGCCCAACTGTCCCTTTTTGCTTCTACAAAGAAGACCCCACATCTGCAAAGTCGCTTCTACGACCAATTGTCCGTAGATGCGGCCACACCAGAACCAGCAGCCTTTGCCAAATGCAACATGCGACGAAATGGTCTGAACCTCGTCCGAAACTCACCTGAGCCCCTCGAGACCCCGTCCAAATATACCAATAAGACCCATAACATAACACGGACCTGCTCGAGGCCTCAAATCACACATAACAACATCGAAACAACGAATTGCACCTCAAATCAAACTTAAATGAAGTTTTAACTTCCAAAACTCGCGCCGAAACATATCAAATCAACTCGGAATGAACTCAAATTTTGCACACAAGTCCCAAATGACATAACGAAGCTATTTCAATTCTCGTAACCAAAATCTGAACCCGATTTCATCAAAGTTAACTCCCGGTTAAACTTATGAACTTTCCAAACCTTCAAATATCTAACTTTCACCAATTAGCATTAAATCCTTCTAGAAATATCCAAATGCAAATCCGGGCATACTCCCAAGTCTAAAATTACCATCCGGATCTAACGCAGCCCTCAAAACTCCATTCAGGGGTTAAATTCACAAAAGTCAAACTTGCTCAACTCTTCCAACTTAAAGCTTAAATCATGAAATTCATTCTTCCAAATCGATTGGTTAATCTGAAAACCAAACCCGACGATTCACACAGGTCATAATACATCACAAGGAGCTACTCATGCCCTCAAACTACCGAGCGAAGTGCAAATGCTCAAAACGATCGGTCAGGTCATTACATCCTCCCCACTTAAACATACGTTCGTCCTCGAACGTGCTGAGAGTTGTTCCAAATCCATCAAACCGCCATGTAACCTTACCATGCACATACCCAGGGGTGATCACACGTCACCCTATTCCATATAGGTCTGACAACACAATGTAACTGAAGGTCATTACTTCAACCTTAGCCCGTATACCACATAATCAAGTTTCCACCATCCGCCATGTAAGATCTTATAAGTCTGAACAAGATGTATCAAGCCATAACCATAACCTAAGATGTAATAACATGATATACCGCATAACTCGCGTACTTGTAGCAATAACTTCTAACCACAATAACTGCTCAAAACAAACCCGATACCGATAATAAACCTCATATCAAACAAAACCTCATACTAAAACCTTCGTACAGTGCCAATGATGAAAGAACATGCAAGAACTCATAACCACTTATCAGGTTAAGAAGTCATGGAGCCCCCCTCCTTCGACAAGAACTATAGCCAATTTCTAAGCCAATCAACGACAATATCCTTCCAAATATACCGCAAACAAATCCAATAGCACCCATTCTAGGTCCGGCGACCTCGTCTTTTCAATTACAAGCTACCCAACAGACATGCCACACTAATACTACCTAGAGTCATGACCTGTGCAATCTGTGCACCAATAAGCAACAACTCGAATGTACCCAAAATGGAAAATGACTCAATTGAGAGAACCGCCCCGCAAACTCAACAAGTACCCAAAATGCTATGAACCCATCATACATGGTAGAACAAAGACTCAAGAATCTAACACAAAGGATGATATCCCAACTGAACTTCGCTGCAATGCGTGACCCCATCCAAACACTTGCCCACATGAAATACCTCAAGCCACAATGCTCAAAATCAATAACCACACACAATTTGTCATCAAGTACCCAAGGTGCATGACCGTAACCACGGGGAAGCAAATAGCACAATATACTACAGTCTAGAGAGAACATAACTAAGGCGCAATCAACCATTCAACACCCTAATATCCATCTTGCTCGAATTCCGCTATAAGGCCCAAATAGGACCGCACCATGTGTGCATGTAACCAACAGATCCCAAATCTTTGTAGCATGAAAGGGTAACTCATAGAACATCTAAGAACACAAATAAGCTCAACTCTAACCGAATGGCACATCCCTCAACAACTGTAGTATGGAGTCAACTGATCCGACCCGGTGTAAAATACACATCCTCCTTGGGCCTGCCAATGGATCCCAAATCCGCTCTGGTCACCCACAAATAGATACATAACCCTCCGAAAGTCCAAAATGACTGAACCATAACACATATTATCATCTGGCTAGATTTGGCAACAACTTCGCATTCCACAACCACGAAACAATCTGTTTCTGAGAACTCCTGGTCTCCAAGTCCATAGAACACATGAATCACCATATCTGATCCTAAATCCATCGCCCGAATGCCTAACACATCTCTCATACACGATCATCCCACGAGGAATACTTTGATAATTCTACCATGCCATATAGAAAAATCTGAACATCAGCAGTAGGTCAACCAGGCGAGTACTGCAATACCGATGAACATCTGTAAGTCAAAACATAATGTGCCTTCTGAAATGCGCACCCTTCTCAGGAATTACAAAGTAGTTATAACATTTATCTAAATATCTGAAACTGTCCATGCCGTCTAAGAATTTATGATCTTTCCTTCAAAACTGACCGTGACCTTGCACATGCAAACCTCAATCCCACACAACACACCATAGCTATCATGCCATCATATGAAAAGTACGAGAATCTCATAATCAACTCTGAGTCCAGTAGAACTGCATACTCAATTAGCCAGGAACCTTCCATTTGATCTCATCTAGGAGAAAATCACAACACGCAACATGCTCCTCATGCCATCAGGAAATATACACCTCGAACCACAATAGAAACCATTGAGAACACTTTGAAATCCATTTGCACATAACCCAGCTATCAAAACTGAATCCCTCTAACTTAACCAAGCCCCGCAGGTCACCAAAACCCAAGAACATTGCCACAAAACACCTGTAGAGACTCACCAGTTCATAAGTACCCCTAAGGACCAATCGTATCCATTGCCGTGTGATACGCTCAAATTACACCTAAATAAATGGTGTAAAGCGGTCGATGTCAAATATAATAACCCAACTAGGTTGGGGTCGAATCCCATAGGGAATAGGTGTGAAACAATTACTTGAATAGTGTGAAACTTGACTTAAATCGTAATTCTATTCCGTTAGCTTGAAATTGGTGTTGTAATTATGTGTAGTAAATAAGACTATTGTATTGTGAGAATGTATTTAATTTGATTAAGGAAACCAAGGTTGTGTCCCTATCAATGGAATGTAATGCTATTGGTGTTAATATGATATATTTCTAATGGAAAGTCCTTTGATATGCAAATGGTTTCGAAGTGACTACCCAATATTTCCCAATAGTTGGGTAATATTTTTTCTTTAATATTTACCCAAATATAAAAGAGTTTCAGTTAAGAATAACCAATTTCTGCCAAATAGAACCCACTTATTCCTAGGCGATTCTATTAAACAAGGTTTAAATTCTTGAGTTTTTGATATTCAATTCTACCGAACCCTAACTCACTTTTCCAAGTAAATATAGAGTGAAATGGAATTAGTTAATGTTTGCAACCACTAACAATAAATGAAGGATAAGAAATGAATAAATATCAACCAACCATTATATATATATTCAATGGTAAACACCAATTAACATTACACTCATTTAGGGTCCACAACCTTAGTAGTTAAAACTAGCTACTCATACTAGAATTCAAAAACAAAGCAATAAATGAAGTCATAAAGCTTACAAAGATACAAGATTCTTTCTTCAAAAGCTTTCAAAACAATGGTGTATTCAATTCTCTAAAAGTGGCCTCCTTTTCTAACCAGCTGTCCCACAAAAACCTTAGTAAATCTATTTATAGTGGACCAAAGGTCGAGGTCAAAGGTGGACAAAAATACCCCTGCAGAACCCATCTGCGACCGCAGAATGGTCACAGACCAAGTATGTGGTCCGCAAATTTTTAAGGGTCATCGCATAATCACACGCCTAGTTGCCCAGTTCTCCATCGTGTTTCCATTATGCGGTCCGCATAGTGATTATGCGACCGCAGACTTCATCGCAAAGTGCTCAAACAAAATCTCCTGTTGTAATTGTGCGGTCATTATGCGGTTCATAGAAGCATTATACGACCGCATAATGGACCGCATATTCTTCTCTTCAATGGCAAAAAAACTGCTTCAGTCTGCGGTAGGTTTGCGATCCGCACATCACTTCTGCGGTCGAAGACTTGCCGCATTTTTTCCCTTCTACAGGTTTTGACTTCTTTTTCGTGTTTTTGGTTCTTCAAGTCATGAACACTGCAAAACACCAAAACTTCATAAGAAATAACTAACAATGCTTTAAAAGACGAGGTAAAGTCTATGTAATTAGTATCAAAAGTGCTGAAATTCTATGGCACATCAACACCTAACTTAGACTCTTGTTTGTCCTCAAGCAACTAAAACAAAATCATCCTATCATGTACTACTCTATTTCCGACATATCACAAAACAGCAGTGACTGTAGATAGTTTTGACTATCAGCTAACAAGCATGTGACTCCTTTTATTCAGCCTTCGTGGGGGACAACGATCATTTAACAATTCTACTAATCAACTTGTAAATTTCGAGCCTTAGGCAAAATGACAGAATGCTACCCACAGCTAAGTGTGCACCTGTATTCTACTTCAAGAACCTAACTTCTGCTAAATCTTGCAATTCATGCGTGCTCACAACAAAGAAAATCCCCAACTCTCACATATGTACAGTGGATGCAATCAAACACTCTTGCACTCAGAACGAAAGCTACATGCTACAAGTATCAGTCCATATGCTTGCCTTTATTTTAACTCGCTGCTATCTCAGGAATGATTGGTTGTGGATCACTAAGGACTTTTCACGGGTTGTAGTGCAGGATTCGGGACGGGTTGGATGAATATTTGGGAATGTAGTGGCTATACCCTCCTTGACCTCTACATACACTTTTCTTCTTTATTACATAGCACTTATTGACCTCGAGTTACCGACATAGAACCACCTCAAAGTATTTCTTCAGTTTCTACAAGACTCCACTCCTTTTCTTTTCTCTTCTTTTTTTTATAAGCTTTTCTTTTTGGAGCTTGAGTTTCTTCATATATATAATTCTGAGGTTGTGTTTAATATCTTCATATACATAACTTTGAGGTTTTTGCTTCTACACAAAATGAGCAAACTTACCAATTTCCAATTAACACCGACAGCCCCAACTTAGGCTTTTAGCCTCATTCTTAATCGTTCAAGGAAGGATGGGTTCAAAAGAGGGAATTATTTTACAACGGGGTAAAGGTTTGTAATGTGATAGCCAAATAAAAGGTTAAAGGCTCAACAAGGCTAACTAGGGTAATTGATGTATCAGGGAGGTCAATTTGGTCAAAATTAGCTAGCAGTCATAAAGAGAGCCTAAGATCATTTCAGCACCCAATCATTAACCTGAGAATTGCATTAAGAAACCAATCGGGCAAGTTCTAGACATCACAAGTTAAGCAGATGCATTATTTAAACAAATACTCACTCACTCACAATGCATGAATTGTTCGACTCGGCATAATTTCAGCCCTCAAGTGAATGCAAGGCAACTCAAAGCTTCATCACATGATATTTGAGATTCTGAGTAAGCATAAAGTCAAAGAGCGAGCCTCAAGTTCACAAGAATGACTCACCATTTTTTTTTGTTATACAAAATTAGAAGGGTACAATTTATTCAACAAACTTTCATCACATGCTTGAAGCTAGAACAATCAACACCAAACAAGTCAAAATATTTTGTGCTACCGCCATGGTTCTACTATTACACCCTTGGAAAAGGACCCGGCGAAGAAAAACCAAGGGAATTCTTTGTTATCTACCAATCTACACTATTAAAGTAGGAGTTTATGTACAAGTTTCACGCAAAAGTTTGACTACCCCACCCCCAACCAAAAAGCATGCATTGTCCCCAATGTATAGAGAATGTAAGAGCAAAGTTTAGGGGCTTCCTGGGGTGCACTAGGCGCTAAGAGGGGCTGAAGCATCTAGGGTTGTTGTGGGGTCAGATGCTGGCAATGTGGAAGCAACAGGTGGAACCTCGGACTGTATGGTGGTATCTGAGGCTAGAACAGGAAGATCCACCTGCTGTGAGGCTGGGTCTAGGACCTAGGAGCTACTAGCCTCTCCTAGTGATGGCTGTATGGTCGATGGATTGGCCTTGGCGACCATGTCCGCAATAGAGTGTGCAATTGATGTCTGCACATCTACTTTCTCTTCATCCTATGTATCTGTAGAGACAGCAACTTGTTTGCCTCTGTTGTCCCGTTGATCCTCAGTCTCCTCAACCAATGCCTCCTCATCAGTTTCCTCCTCTTCAGTGTCTCCCTCATCAGTCTCCCCCTCAGACTCTCCAGATCCTTCTTCCGAAGGACTGTCAATGTGTACAATGGAATCCGGAGCCTTTAAAGTCTCAATACCCTGGGCTTCCGGAGCTGTCATAAGGTTTGTAAAATCCAGGTCCAGGCTCGGAATGTGGGAATTGCCAGTGCCCTACTCACCTTCCTCCGGGAGAAGGGAGGTCAAGTCAAACTCCAAATTCTGCATCTTCTGCAGCTTTGATTTCAGCGCAGCGGCATCTTGCTGGAGTTGAGGCATATCTCTAGCTTCTCCTCTCTCGACCCTCTCAAGTCGCACTTCAAAGTGCTTGAGTCGATCTTCATAGGATTGATGATGTTGTTGAAGAACGCTCACTGAGGCTTGGATAGGGTCCAGTGCTTGCCTGATAAGAGCTGGGAGTTCCTTTGTCAGTCTATCTACCTTGGCATTGGCATGTTGGGCCAGTAGACCCAGCTTTGATAGAGCTGGTAAGGCAGTAGGTAGCTGTGTAGTGGTTGGCTTAGGAGTGGATGTGGAGGTGGCTGATGCAGAGGGAGTGTTATGCAGTGAGGGAGCAGCAGGTGCTTCTGAGTCTGATGGAGGATTGAGTGAAGTCTCTGGTGGGTTGTCCACCATATTGCTTGTAGCATCACTGATCTGAGTGATGTCAATATCATAGAGAGCCTTTTTAATGTGGTCATGTTTGGGGATAGGAGGCTCTTCCACAACATTACACAGAGCAGTGATCAAACACGGGAAAGGAAGTGATGTTTCTTTCAGATTCGCTCTGATCCCAATCTCCTTAAATATAATTTCTCCCACTTCAACTTTTATGCCCTTCATGATGCTTGCAATGAGGATTGCCTTTTCGATGTTTATGTTTGTTTCATTTCTCGTAGGCATCAGATGGGAGCAGACAAAACTGAGCCAATATCACCCCTCCTGGGTAAGATCCCGCTTGTGAATCTTTTAGCGCGGAGCTATCCAGTAGGGGGTTCCCTTTGCTATAACAGAAGCAACCCAGGCACACTCGAATTCTTTATTGGCAACTTTGGCATCATACTCAGCTGTGCCTGACGACTAATCCTGAAAATATATGTCATTGATGGACGTGGAATCACAGAGTACTTAAGCCCCTCGAACTTGGACAGACTGCAAGAATACACGGTTCTGCTTCCGCTCAGCATTCCTGGAGGCAGCATAAGCAGCATAGAACTCCCTCACGAGTGTCTCGTTATACTCCTCTGGACTTCAGTGAAGAATTCCCATTGCCTCTTTTTTATGATGTCAATCACATGAGGGTAATGCTTTTTTAGACCGTTTAGGCCTAGCTGCTTCTCTTCAAGAATCTTTCTCTTTGCTAACCGATCTCTATACAGGTTCCACGAGCCTGTGACCCCAAATCTAAGATCGTCCCCACTCTTCCGGCGTGTTTCAGCATGTAAGTCAATGGATGGCATGAGATCAGTCTGTGCCTCCTCCTCTTCAGACTAGGAGGAGTGCTCAGAAGTGCTTTGGGATGTTTCAGGCCTTTGGCATTTAGATTGTTATGCTTGTTGGCTCAGGGCAACAACACGTTTCTTTCCTCGAGCGGGCGGTGATCGCACTGCAAGAGACTTCTTTGGTTCCATTCCTGTGAGTGAAACAGTTGGTGAGTGGTTGATATAGCATGTGAAACATATTGAGAGAGTATGAAGGAGGCAATAATCCTTTGCGATGAGTTATGCGATCGCATAACAACTATGTGAACCGCAAACCCATCGCATAATTAAATCACTCAGGAGCTAAAGCGGGTATGCGATCGCGAAAGGGACTGCAGAACAGGTTATGCGACCGCATAGTGGTCGCATTTTTGCTCACCAGATGGGGAAATTTTTCTGCCTCAGTTTGCGAAAATTTCACAGTCCGCAAAATGAGCCTGCGATCGCAAACTCAACCGCAGAGGTACTTCTCAATAGGCCACCTAGGGCACCAATATGCGACAACTCTACAGACCGCAAACCAGTTATGCAGACCGCAAAGACCGTCTTCCTCAGTCAAAAGGGTTGACCCATTTACTTACAGACTCTCTACACCCAATCTCAAACATTGCACACTCATGCCATGGAAACATTACCCAATCCCCTGGTCTTTACTCCTAGCATGTGTATTAAGTCTCTCAACCTATCATGTGCCCCCAAACAAAACCAAAAAAAAAAAAATTCGAATCAATTGGGCGCACATTGATCCCCACAGCAAAGAATTGAGAAGAAAGGGAAAGAAGATGGTGCAAACACATGACCTTATTCGACGTACTTAAGAAAGAGAGGGAGGAATATTACATACCAGATGTCTGAGAAATTGAAGAATTTGTTCTGAGAGGTGAACCAAGTGAGTTCTTTCTACAATTCCGATCTCTTTTATTTTTGTGATTTTGCGTAGTTAAGCCGATGTTTTTGGTCTTTTCTTGTTCTTCTTTGTTTTTTTTTCAGTTGATCTCATTTGTGTTGTGCGATGCTTGTGTGTGAGTGAGAATGAGGGTGTGTGATTGAAATGCGGAGGAGATTAGGTTTTAATACCTGGGAGTTCTGCGGTGGAAAAGTGGATTGCATAACACATTATGCGGTCGCATATGTGTTATGCGATGAGTTAGTGACAGCTTGGCTAAGGTCCACTTCGCGACGCATTCTGCGGTCGCATAATTGTTATGCGGGCCGCAAAAATAGAAATTCCACCGCATTGTGGAGGACTAAAATTGCATTTTCTTCTGAATGTGTCTGCGACCACTATGCGGTCCGCAAAGCCATTATGCGACCGCATAGTTGCCGTAGACCACAGGTCCTTCTTTCCTTCATTCTTCTCAGTCCTTGCACCTTGTTTTATTGTATTTTGAGCTACCTGCATTCTAACACACACGTCAAACTGCTCAACACTTATAACTAAACCTACATAAATTAAACTCTAACAAAAGGATGTCACCACACATGGGATACCTCCCAAGAAGCGCTTGATTTAACGTCGCAACACGACGATGTTGACCCCATTTGGGCTAATCAGTGGTGGGGACTGGTGTAGTACCATCCTTGATTGTGAATTCTTCTACCAAGTGCCTTTCTCCTATGGTACCGAGGTAATGCTTGACCCGCTGGCCATTTACTTTGAATGTTCAAATCCCGTCCTCCGACTCCAATTCAATAGCTCCATAGGGGGACACATTCACAACTTTGAAAGGGCCAGACCATTTGGATTTGAGTTTTCCTGGAAATTACTTGAGTCTTGAGTTGAAGAGTAAGACTAAGTCACCAAATTTGAATTCCCGCTTCAAGATCTTCTTATCATGAACAAACTCCATTCTCTCCTTATACATGGCTGCACTCTCATAGGCATGGAGACGGAATTCTTTCATTTTATTGAATTATGTCATTCTTAGGTTAGCAGCTTCGGCCCAATCAAGATTCTCAACTTTTTCAATGCCCATATTGCTTTGTGTTCAAGATCCACTGGCAAGTGACACGCCTTACCAAACACCAACCGGTATGGCGAGGTGCCAATGGGAGTTTTAAATGCTGTGCGATATGCCCACAATGCATCATCTAGCTTCCTTGACCAGTCAGTCCTGTTTGCATTAATAGTTTTTGCTAGGATGTTTTTGATCTCCCTGTTGGAAACTTCAACCTGGCCGCTCGACTGAGGATAATAAGGGGTGGTCACCTTGTGCTTGACGCTATACTTTTTGAGCAGTCCGGTGAAGGCCTTGTTGCAAAAGTAAGAACCACTATCACTAACGATGGCTCTGGGGGTACCAAACCGCGTAAATATGTTCTTCTTCAAGAAAGAGGTCACACTCTTTGCCACATT
The DNA here is from genome assembly GCF_000715075.1 of Nicotiana tabacum. Taxonomy (NCBI): domain Eukaryota; kingdom Viridiplantae; phylum Streptophyta; class Magnoliopsida; order Solanales; family Solanaceae; genus Nicotiana; species Nicotiana tabacum. The sequence goes on from NC_134092.1 coordinate 66,897,892, forward strand.
ATTGGGCAAGGCAATTGCCTCGACCCATTTGGAGACATAGTCCACAGCCACCAAGATATATGTCATGACATAAGAGCTCACGAAGGGACTCATGAAGTCTATCCCTCACACATGAAAGATCTCGACCTCCATCACAAAGTTCATAGGCATCTCATGTCTTCTAGAAATTGACCCTTGTCTTTGACATTGATCACATTCCTTGACCATTTGATTTGCGTTATGGTAGATCGATGGCCAATAGTAGCCACATTCAAGCACTTTTGCCGCAGTACGGTTTCCACCATGATGGCCCCCAACCGAAGAGTTATGACATGCCTTGAGAATCTGCATTACCTCATCTTCCGGAACACAACACCGAATGATGTTGTCGGCATAAATCCGGAACAGAAAGGGCTCCTCCCAATAGTATTTCCTACACTCTCGCAAGAACTTTTTCTTTCTATAAGCTTCCAATCCGTCGGGAATAAGGTCACTAACCAAGAAGTTAGCGATGTCAGCATACCAAGGGGTGAAGGTACTAGACAATGCCAATATGTGTTCATCCGGAAAGGCATCATTAATTTCAAGATCTTATTTTGGTCTCCCTGCCTCCTCAAGCCTAGATAGGTGATCTGCAACTTGATTCTCTATCCCTTTCTGATCCTTGACTTCAAAGTCAAACTCTTGCAACAAAAGGACCCACCTAATAAATCTTGGTTTAGCATCTTTCTTCGCCAAAAGATAGCGGAGGGCAGCATGATCGGAGTAAACTATCACTTTGGACCCTAACAAATAGGACCGGAAATTTTCAAAAGCATAGACAATGGCAAGCAGTTCTTGCTCAGTCACAGTGTAATTCATTTGTGCACCATTGAGTGTCTTGCTTGCATAGTAGACAGGATGAAGGATCTTGTTATGCCGTTGACCAAGAACTGCCCCAATAGCTACACCGCTGGCGTCACACATGATTTCAAATGGAAGGGACCAATCAGGTGTGATAATAATAGGTGTCATGGTGAGCTTTGCTTTCAATTCCTCAAAATCTTTGAGACACTTCTCATCGAATTCAAACTTTGCATCTTTTTCAAGGAGCTTGCACATGGGATTTGCAATTTTTGAGAAGTCCTTGATAAAACGCCTATAAAAACCGGCATGCCCCAAAAAGCTTCGGACACCTTTTACTGAAGTGGGAGGAGGAAGCTTGGAAATGATTTCGATCTTTGCCCGATCAACCTCTATGCCTTGCTTGGAGACTTTGTGGCCCAGAACAATGCCCCCGTCCACCATGAAGTGGCACTTTTCCCAGTTTAGCACAAGGTTGGTTTCTTCACATCTTTTGAGCACTTGTCTAAGGTTGTCAAGGCAATTCTCAAAGGAATCACCAACTACAGAGAAGTCATCCATAAACACCTCTAGGAAATCTTCCACCATGTCCTAGAAGATTGACATCATGCACCGTTGAAAGGTAGCCGGGGTATTGCATAGCCCAAATGGCATACGGGTAAAGGCAAAAGACCCATATGGGCATGTGAATGTTGTCTTCTCTTAATCTTCTAAGGCGATGTTGATTTGCTTATAGCCGGAATACCCATCCAAGAAGCAATAGAATGAGCTTCCCGCTAGCCGATCAAGCATTTGATCAATAAAAGGCATAGCGAAATGGTCTTTTAAAGTGGCACTGTTGAGCTTCCGGTAGTCCATACAAACTCTCCACCTGGGCACTGTTCTCGTTGGGATGAGCTCAATTTTGTCGCTTTGAATCACGGTCATGCCTCCTTTCTTTGGCACACATTGCACCGGACTCACCCAAGAACTATCGGCAATGGGGTAGACTACCCCGGCATCTAACCATTTGATGATTTCTTTCTTCACCACCTCTTTTATGCAAGGGTTTAACCTTCTTTGATGCTCCACGCTAGGTTTCCTCTCTTGCTCCAATTGTATCTTGTGCTCACAAATTCCAGCGGGAATCCCTCGGATGTCCGCTATTGTCCACCCAATGGCCTCTCTATGCTCCCTCATGACTTTCAACAAGTTATATACCTTCACATCATTCAACAAAGAAGAAACGATTACCGGTAGAGTGTCATTAGGGCCAAGAAATTTATACCTTAAGTGCGGTAGAAGTGGCTTGAGCTCAAGTTGTGGCGGCTCAATAATTGAAGGCTTAGCGGGAGGAGTGACTTTATTCTATAAGTCAAGAGAAAGTTTCTTTGGTGCATAAGTGTAGGACCCAAGTTCTTCCAATGCATTCACCGATTCCATGTACCCCTCCATGTCTTCACCATCAAAATTCACCAAGATAGCCGCCAATGCCTCACCAAGGCATTCTTCTTCTATTTTCATATCAATTGCGTCTTCTACCTCATTAACAACATCAATGATTGAGATGCTTTCATATTCATGTGTCAATTTCATACCCTTACTCGCTTGAAAAGTAACCTCTTCGTCATTAACTCGAAACTTGATCTCATTTTGTTCTGAATCCATAAGTGCTCTTTTGGTAGCAAGGAATGGTCTCCCAAAGATGATAGGGATTTATTTATCAACAGCACAATCAAGGATCACAAAGTCGGCGCGAAGGAGGAACTTTCCCACTTTCACAAGAACATCATCAACAATCCTCACCGGTCTTTTTATTAAACGATCGGCCATTTGCAATCTCATACTTGTAGGCCTCGTCATACCTAACCCCGCTTGCTTGTAAATAGAAAGAGGCATTAAATTGATGCTAGTCCCATTATCACAAAGAGCTCTTGCAAAATCACGCAACCCAATAGTGCATGGAATGATAAAAGCTCTCGGGTCTTCTTTCTTTTGAACGGTGGTTATTGCAATGATGGAACTAACCCGGTGAGTTAATTCACCACTTCATTCTTGGTGGTTTTCTTCTTGATGATCAAGTCTTTCAAGTATTTAGCAAAACCCGGCATCTCTTGAAATGCTTACATAAATGGAATGTTCACCGATAATTGCTTGAGAATGTCATAGAATTTCTCGAGTTTGCTATCATCAACCCTCCTAGCAAGTCTTTGAGAGAAAGGAGGGGGAGGTCTAGGAATTGGTGCTAGAGCTTTTGGTGCCTCTTTTACCTTTTCCTTGGCCTCTTCACGGTCCACTTCTTGAACTTCCACTTCCTTTGGGAGTTTTTCAACTTCAACAACAATTGGCACCTCAACTTGTGCCTCAACCCCTTGTTCAAGATCTTCCACTTCAACCATTTGTTCATTTTCTCCTTGAAGTATTTTCCCGCTTCGAGTTGTGATTGCCGTACAATGAGAAGTAGGACCACTCCTATTACATTTTGGGTTTGCAATTTTGTCACTTGGGAGAGCGCCCTTTAGCTTCGGATTTTGCTCTCTTGATAGATCTCTCATTCGCATTTCTAACTTTTGTATGGATGCGGTGTGGGACCCTACAAGCTCGGTCATGTTCTTCATTGAAGTGTCGTTTCTTTCTTGATTTTGCAATACTCTTTCAAGCATGTTCTCCAATTTGGACTCACTTGAAGAACTTTCCTTCCAATGAGAAGAGTTAGAGTATTGCCCCTTTGGTTGAATATAGGGGTTTGAACTTCGATTTGAATAGTTGTTGTTGTTGTTACTCCAATTGCCTTGATTTGAACTACCTTTATCATTTTTCCATTGTTGATGGCCTTGCCCTTGCGGGTTAGACCTTCATTGATTTTGTTTTCCGGGACCTTGGTAGGATTGTCTTTGGTAACCACCTTGAGTGTTGTTGACATAGTTTGCTTCCTCCCAATCTTCATTTGACAAGGGTTGCACATCTTTCACAACATTCACCTTTTCTGTTTGGCTTTCAGTAAACATCTTGGTCAACACATTTATGTTGGTAGAAAGCCCGGCAATTACTTGATCTCTTTCTTGGTTCTCCTTAATCATGTTGGTCAAGGAAGGAGTACCATATTCAATTACACCCGTAGTGTCTTCCGAGTGCCAAGCTTGGTTATGTTTTGCCATCTTGTCAAGAATTTGTGTGACCCTTGTAAATGTTTTATCCATAAAGGATCCATCTACTGCATTTTTGGCTATGGATTGATTCAAAGGATCCAAGCCCATGCAAAACTTCTCCAACAAGATGTTGTCCGCAAAACCATGATTCGGCAACCTCACTAAATATAACTTGAATTGATCTCATGCCTTATGTAGATGTTCTCCCGGTAGTTTCTTGAAGAAGAAAATTTTATCTCGGAGTTCTGACTTCTTGCTTTGTGGGAACCATTTAGCTAGGAAAGCTCGGACGAGTTCAGGCCAAGAATGAATGGAATTAGGTGGTAGATTTTGGATCCATTTCCTTGCCTCTCCAGCTAGTGAGTACTTGAACACCCCTAGTCTTAGGGCATCATCTGAAACGTTATTCTGCTTGTGCATCACACACACACCCAAAACGTTTCTGAGATGTTGTGTCGGATCATCATCGGTGGAATTTCTGAAAAACCCCCCATGTTTGAGCATTATGATTAAACTGTGTTCCACCTTGAAGGTGGCAGTATCAACTCTTGGAGGGACAATGGCGTTTGTATCCTCAATGTACTCATCTATATCCGCAAAAGGGTTCTCCTCTTCTTCAAACTCAGCCATGTTTATCTAGTAACACCAAGCAAAGCAAGCAAAGTGTGATGGAATAGAAGAATACGTAAAGTAAAGCACATACTAAATAGTAATTTCAAAACCGTATTCCCCGACAACGGCGCCAAAATTTGATACGCTCAAATTATACCTAAATAAATGGTGTAAGGCGGTCGATGTCAAATATAATAACCCAACTAGGTTGGGGTCGAATCCCACAGGGAATAGGTATAAAAAGATTACTTGAATAGTGTGAAACTTGACTTAAATCGTAATTCTATTCTGTTAGCTAGAAAATGGTGTTGTAATTATGTGTAGTAAAGAAGACTATTGTATTGTGAGAATGTATTTAATTTGATTAAGCAAACCAAGGTTGTGACCCCATCAATGGAATATAATGCTATCGGTGTTAATATGATATATTTCTAATGAAAAGTCCTTTGATGTGTAAATGAATTCTATGTGACTACCCAATATTTCCCAATAGTTAGGTAATATTTTCTCTTTATGATTTTCCCAAATATAAAAGAATTGCAGTTAAGAATAACCAATTTATGAAAAATAGAACTCAATTATTCCTAGGCGGTTCTATTAAACAAGGTTTAAAGCCTTGAGTTTTTTATATTCAATTCTACCAAACCCTAACTCACTTTTCCAAGTAAAGATAGAGTGAAATGGAATTAGTTAATGTTTGCAACCACTAACAATAAATGAAGCATAAGAAATGAATAAATATCAACCAACCATTATATATATATTCAATGGTAAACACCCATTAACATTACACCCATTAGGGTCCACAACCTTAGTAGTTAAAACTAGCTACTCATACTAGAATTCAAGAACAAAGCAATAAATGAAGTCATAAAGCTTACAAAGATACAATATTCTTTCTTCAAAAGCTTTCAAAACAATGGTGTATTCAATGCTCTAAAAGTGGCCTTCTTTTCTGACCAGCTATACCACCAAAACCCTAGTAAATCTATTTATAGTGGACCAAAGGTCGGGGTCAAAGGTGGACAAAAATGCCCCTGCAGAACCCATCTGCGACCGCAGAATGGTCGCAGACCAAGTATGCGGTCCGCATATTTGCAAGGGTCGTCGCATAATCACATGCCCAGTTGCCCAGTTCTCCATCGCGTTTCCATTATGCGGTACGCATAGCGATTATGAGACCGCAGACTTCATCGCAAAATGCTCAAACAAAATCTCATGTTGCAATTGTGTGGTCATTATGCGGTTCGTTGAAGCGTTATGCGATGGCATAATGGACCGCATATTCTTCTCTTCAATGGAAAAACAAACTGCTTCAGTCTGCGGTAGGTTTGAGATCCACACATCACTTCTGCGGTCGCAAACTTGCCGCATTTCTGCCCTTCTATGGGTTTTTGACTTCTTTTCCGAGTTTTTAGTTCTTCAAGTCTCACACACTGCAAAACACCAAAACTTCATAAGAAATAACTAACAATAATTTAAAAGACGATCTAAAGTTTATGTAATTAGTATAAAAAGTGCTGAAATTCTACGGCACATCACCGTGTTGATCCAACCTACTACCAAGCTATACCATTTCTCCGAGTTCCTTCTGACTTGCCCTCAAGTTGACACTTCTCCTTGTTAGAATACTACGATCTTCACCCAAAGCTCATCGCAAGAGATCCTAGCATAAAACCATGCCGCCCTAAGGCCCATAAGCCGTTGTATTCCCTCTCAAGAACCCCAAAAATACAACAATCCAGACACCCACTCTGAAGAGACCTTCTATGAATCTGAAGTCGTTTCCTCCACCTTTCTGATACTGAACTGTAAAATCCATGATGAGATAGAAATACTGCGAGTCTTGACACTATCCAATGTAAATCTCAGATCCTGGCCATATACAAATCTGAAAAATTCATAATTGCTATATGAAAATCTTGATTCCATTAGAACTTTCTCGAGAGTCATCCACCCTGCTCAAATCTCAACTGCACCGACCAAACGGACAACCTGTGCCCCATTAGCACAACAACACCCAAAGAAGTGGCAACGCCTTAGCGCAACCGAGCAAATTTCTACACCATGCACACTACATCTGTCACGAATAACAACTCAAATCATTCCTTGATTTCCATATACCCATAAAGTGTAATATAACCCGTATCAAGAAATTTCCTTGCTAAAGTCATTCTCAAAATCAGTTTCTGCAAGTCATAATTGATTCATCGTATACCTCAAACCGAAACCGACACAACACATAACCATGCAATCGAAGCGTCGATAGTAGACTCCCCCACTTGGCTTGAAGCCATAGATCAAAGCACTCAATAATTCAAAATGCCCATACTCTATTAACGCCATATTCTCGCACCGAAATTCAACTCAATCCTTCATAAGATCCTATAACACAAACCATCTAATACCTCAAATCATATGCAAATCTCTCATCCATCCTCGTGACGGTCAGGTCAACTATTACAACCGATCCTAACACAAATCGCACGACTATAACCCATTGGGAGAAAAGAAAGCCTCCACACAACATCATAAGGATCAAACATCCGTAGATTACCCCGCAGGTTATAACCCACCTGCTTAGCCTCAAACTGACACCTCTCTATACCCCTTTCACAGTCACAACTACTACGTGATCACTTAATCTTCCAGAGTCTGAACTCATAACAAGACATGAAAAATCCACTTCGTTCCATAATTATATATCACGAAAGATCTTCCAACACACTCATCAATCGAGACTATACGTCACATCAAGACAACAATCTAGCACCCAATAGTCCTTTTTGCATCTCAGCAAACTATTCTCGTCACAATCAAACCGTTTGAACACATTCCACAGTCACATAATACTTCATCACATAGCCATCCAACCACACATCGAGCCATAAATTACACTCATAAGGACACTACCAGACATATAAGTCCAAAATCACATGCTCACGCCACGAAAATCATTGTGCTCAAACTAAAATTAAAAACCCGACCTTAAGTCCTCCATATTAGCCTATCATCAGCACACTGAAATCATATCTCGCACCTCATCCATGGAATCACAAGCCGTCGATGCACAGCTGATACTGAGCGCTCACATATACATATGAATGCGTAGAGAAAAGTCAAAGAGTTATGTCTCAAGCTAAATCAATTCTGCACGATAAGGAAAGAAAGATAGGAAATTATCCTAAATGCCCTGTAGCATCTCGAAGATAGGTATGGACGTCATCATACCAATCCGCAAGACTCTACTAGACACTTGTTCATGACTTATAGAACCTATGAACAAAGAGCTCTGATAGCAACTTGTCACGACCCAAAATCCAAACCGCGGTGATGGAACCTAACCCAACCCGCTAGGTAATCCGATTAACAAAATAACATAATATAATAAAGCTGATGTGAATCAAAGATGAGATAACAAAATTTTATACAACTTCCCAAGGACTGGTAGTACAAATCATGAGCTTCTAAGATTTAGAATTTACAAAGCTTGTATACATTTAAATACATCATTTGTTGAACTATACAGGAACAGATCAAAACTCTAAAGCTACTAAGATCAAGAGGCAGCTATGACCGGAACGCAGGTGCATCTTCAGATCCAGCTCCCGTCCTGCACAGCAACATCAACATCCAACATCTGCACACAAGGTGCAGAAGTGTAGTATGAGTACAACCGACCTCATTTACTCAATAAGTAACAAACCTAACCTTAGGTTGAAAGTAGTGACGAGCTGGGACAAGGGTCAGAGTCCAACTCCAATAACCAGCAACAGTCATAAGAATAACAATAAAATGGTGCGTGAAAATAACTCAGAGGTAAGATGCTCAACTCGTTCATAGCTACGAAAAAATAGGCATTCTTTTCAAGTATAACGTCAAATCCCAAATCTTCCACCAAAAGCACCAAAAGCATATGAATAAGTTTGAAAGATCGTGATTTTTCCCAAAAACAAACATTTCAACAATAAATAAGATGTTTCATTTTATGATAGCATGAGGAAAATACATCTCTATGCCTACATGTCCATATACAGGTGAATCATGAATGTCACCAAAGTTGGGTAGCAGAAGGAAATGCTTCTCTATGCATGTATCTCAAGTATGCATGTCAAATTCAATGCATCTCAATGATGAACTCATGTACTCACCCTCTCAGAATACTCCATCTCATTGTCTCGTATTCTCACTCATCATGCTCAATACTCAGCACACTCAGTCACTCAGTACTGTACAGGGCAGATCAATCCCACGTGCAAATAAACCAAGGCAGATCCAGCCCAATGCAAATGAACCAAAATGCAAATAAACCAGGGCAGATTCTGCCCAATGCAAATAAACCAAGGCAGATCCAGTCCAATGCAAATGATTGCTAGACATTGCACCCACTGTAGATGTGCGGACTCCGGAGGGGCCGATCCAGACCATGCGCTATAATAAGCCAAATCCTTGTATGAATCAATAATGCTTGTTGCGGCATGCAGCCCGATCCCATAAATGTCACTCACAACAGGCCCTCGGCCTCACTCAGTCATTAATTTCTCCAGTCTCTCGGGCTCACAACACTCATGCTAATCAGCCCTAATCAATGATACGAGATGTGACAATATATGATAACAGAGACTGAGATATGATATGAAATGATGAATGCAACTGGGCACATAACTGCAATGAAGCAAATAACTCAACAACAAAGAACGACCACTGTGGGTACCAATAGTACCACCATATAGCCTAAACATGATTTCTAGCATGAATTACAGCTCAAGTGCTCTAACACATAGAGTACAGTAAAAAATTTTAGATAAAATAGCAACACAGTTCTATGGAATCGACTAAATCACAATTTACACGGTGCACGCCCACATGTCCATCACCTAGCATGCGCGTCACCTCAACAACAATCACATAGCACTTAATTCGGTGTATCATATCCTCAGCATCAAGTTTATAAGTGTTACTTACCTCGAACAAGCCAAATCCAATACCGAGCAAGCCAAGTTTAAGGACCCGTAAAAATATTAACCAAAAAATTGGGGTTTTAATCACTCTGCGGACCGCATATCGGTCGCATAATTCCTCTTGAGTTTTTGCGGAGGGAGTTCTGCGGTGCATTATACGACCGCAGAACAAGTATGCGGACCGCATATTGGTCTTATACCTAAGTCGAAAGTTTAGGCCCCTGAGGGCCATTTCTGCGGTCACTTTGCGGACCGCATAACCATTACGCGGTCGTATATGTGACTGCAGACTTGTGTCAGGGTACCATTTTTCTTAATTTAAAACCCGACCCCCATTCCGTTAAAACACCCATTTAGCCTATTTTGAAGCTCAATTCTGATATTTCTAGTGTGAGAGAGAGAGGGTTCTAGAGGGAGGGCCTAATTCCCATCAATTAATCTTCATCCATCACTCAAAGCTAGGAAATATTCAAGTAGAGCACCAAATTCTTCATCCAAAAGGTAAGACTTCATCACCCCAGCTATGAGGATTATTCATCTTGCATGCATGTGATAAAGAGTGTGGGAAAAATAAAAAGTGAACTAGAACCATGAACGTTTTCCTAACTTTGGGTTCAATTTGTATATTGCAAAAATAGATTGAGGTTGCTAAGGGTTTCGGATAATTGTAGAGTCTAAAGAAGCACAATTGAGGTATGTATGGCTAACTCTCTTCTTCTTAGAATCAAACTCCTGGTGTCCGAATAATTGGTATAAGTTCCAACTTGATTATACTAGAATTGTTTGCCTTAGTTGTTTGATTGAAAGATTCATATTCCCTAATTGTTTTAGATGGTTACCATGTCATCATGCTATTTGAGAATGTCATCATGCTATTTCAGAATGTAATTATGATTTTCCAAGATCCTTTCCTTATGTGTGAAATGCCTTATGTGATGGTACTTATCGACATGAATGATGATGTTATTTGAATAAATAAAAAGGGAAAGACTTGAATTGTAAAATGTACCCAAGTGCCAAGAACAACTTAATAAATGAGTATGTTTGTGCCATATAATGAATATGGGAAAGAAATGTGAATTGAGTGGACAGTTGAAAGAGTTTATGTCTCAAGTGAGATGGCTTAGCCGATCGGGCCGAGATCGGACACCATGTTGTACACATGGTGGCATTTGTATTGGGATTATTTAATTACATTGTGGATATATATGGATATGTCTCACTTGAGATGGCTTAGCCGATCGGGCCGAGATCGGACTCCGTGTAAAAACACGGTGGCATTGTGAGTTGTGGTTTTGGCACTAAAGATTATTAATCTAAAAAGATGGAAAAATTGAATTGGAAACTATGTGATCCTTAGTTGGTGTTTTCTTTGTATTTCTATGAAACTCTTATTGATTATTATGACTACCTTCTCTTTGTTTCACTGTTCATTCTACTAAGATTGGTGTTTGCCTTACATACTAGTACTATTCGACAGTACTAATGTCCCTTTTGCCGGGGGCGCTACATCTTTGAATGGATGTAGGTGGTTCCATCGTAGATAGTGCCGATCGCAGATAGTGGTGCTCTCTTTCTCTCCTCACAGCAATCTTGGTGAGCCCCATTTCTCCCAGGGGTCATGTAGTCCTTCTTTTGTGTAAGTTCTCATATTTTGAAGTATAGTCGGGGCCTTGTTGCCGGTATTGTCATGTTGCTCTTTTGTACTCTTAGAGGCTTCGTAGACGTTTATATGGGTCATGTATGTATATTGGGGTGGTCGTTGGATTGAGTTGTATTTTGGAAACTCAACTATGGCATAATGTATATAAGGAAATTGAACTAGCAATGTTTATATATTTATATAACTGATCTCTCCCCGGTTTTACAAATGGTGATGAGATCCCTTTTTGGGTTATGAATGAGTCGAATAGGAAAGGTTTAATAGGCTTGCTCGATCGGGTTCACTCGGTTGAGCCCCGGTCGCGCTCCCCGAGGTTGGGGTGTGACAAACTTGGTATTAGAGCGTAAGGTTTTAAAGTGTCCTAGGATGTCTCAGAGCCGTGTCTAGTAGAGCCCTTCTTATCAGTGTGTTGTCGACCAAATCTATAATTAGGGGGCTACTTGGACATTTAAGAATGATACCCTTCATTGTTGTTCTATATCGTGCGATAGAGCGGAACGTGAGGTTGTTTTTCCCTAACTCGTGCATTGTTCTAACTTTCATTAAATGGCACCTAAGAAGAGAGCGAGAATTGGCCAAGAAGCCAATGCCACACCAGGAGTGGCTGTTGATCCCTTACTTGATAATGCGGGTGAGGATAATCCCCCTATTATCACACTGCCTGATTCGTCTACTCCAGAACAGACTACCCCAGTTCCTACACCTGCGGAGGGTGCCACAATCCCTCCCGCCGATATACCTGTTCCACCTCCAGCCCCAGCTCAAGGTCCCGGTATTTCTGATGGGGATCATAGGGGAGCTATTCAGATGCTGACTCAATTAGTAGCTTCTCAGGCCCAGAGGTCAAATGTTGCACCCACCTTATTTAGCTCGCAAGAGGATTCTTCTGGTTCCAGGGTAAACAGGTTCCTTCAGTTAGACCCTCCAGTGTTCACAGGTACTGATCCCGGGGCAGGCCCTCAGGATTTCATTGATGAGATGCATAAGACTCACCGAGTTATGCGTGCTACTGAAGTAGAGGGAGTAGAGTTGGCCTCTTATCGTCTGAAAGGGGTGGCATATTCCTGGTTTGAGATGTGGGAAGATTCCCGTGAGGAGGGGAGCCCTCCGGCGAGATGGAATGAGTTTGCGGATGCCTTCATAGACTATTTCTTGCCTGCCGAGACTAAGGCAGCCCGTGTCATGGAGTTTGAAACGCTTAAACAGGGTAGTAGGAATATGTGGGAGTATCACATGGAGTTCGTGCACCTGTCAAAGTATGATGTTCATATGATGCCGACTATGGAGGCAAGAGTGCGTCGATTAGTGCAGGGCCATAGCCCTTTGGTTATTAATGAGGCTGCCACAGCTGCTCTAAATTCTGACATGAACTATGGAAGGATGGTGGCATTTGTCCAAGCTACGGAGGCTCGAAAGTTAAAGCTCAGGATGGAACGGGAAAGTAGTAGTAGGGCTCGATCAGCGGGCAACCTTGGGGATTCATTCGGAGGTGGGAGATCAGATTTTCGGGGAGGCTCATCAGGGTCGTCCCAGTCTTATGCTCAGTCTTCAGCTAGTGCGTTGCCATCAAGGCACAGTCAGTAGCAGGGGAGTCGCTTTAAGCCCGATCAGGGCAGCAGGGGGTCCCACCATCAGGGCCGATCAGGCGGGAGATTCCAGCAGCAGTAGAGGGCCCCATGCCCCAAGTGTGGGAGGATACATTTGGGAGTCTGCTACCTGGACATGCTAGTATGTTACAGATGCGGAATGAGAGGTCATATTCAGAGGGAGTGTCGTGCATCCCGTCAAGGTGCAGGCAGGGGCACAACTTAGTCATCCAGTCCTACAGCTGCTACATCTTCAGCACCCTCTCCAGCTCGAGGCTCTCCAGCACCTACAGGGCGTGGTGCAGCTAGGGGTGGTGCACAGAGTTCGGGAGGACCCAGCCGATTCTATACTATGAGTGGTTGACAGAGTGCAGAGGCTTCCCCAGATGTCGTCACAGGTATATTGACTATTCAATCTTATGATGTGTATGCCCTTATTGATCCCAGATCTTCTTTGTCCTATGTTACTCCTTATGTTTCTATGAGTTTTGGGATAGAACCGAAATAGCTTCATGAGCCGTTCTCTGTATCTACTCCGGTTGGCGAGTCTATTATGGTCGCACGGGTTTATAGGGATTGTGTTGTCACGGTGCGTGGTCGGGATACCATGGCCGATCTTATTGAACTAGGGATGATTGATTTTGATGTAATAATGGAAATGGATTGGCTTTATTCATGTTTTGCCAAACTCGATTACCGAGCCAGAATCATGAGGCTTGAGTTTCCTAACGAGCCAATTGTTGAGTGGGAGGGGAATAATGCTATGCCAAAAGAGAGGTTTATTTCTTACCTTAAGGCCACAAAGATGATTGGAAAGGGGTATATTTACCATTTGGTCCGAGTTACGGATACCACTGTTGAGGTGCCTATCCTTCAATCTGTACCAATTGTGAATGAATTCCCCGATGTATTTCCGGATGAGCTCCCTGGAATTCCTCCAGATAGGGAGATTGATTTTGGGATTGATGTTATGCCCGGCATGCAGCCTATATCCATTCCACCTTATAGAATGGCGCCGGCAAAATTAAAAGAGCTAAAGAAACAACTAAGGGATTTTCTAGATAAAGGTTTCATCCGACCGAGTGTGTCGCCTTGGGGCTCACCGGTTCTCTTTGTTAGGAAGAAAGATAGATCGCTGTGGATGTGTATTGATTACCGACAACTCAACAAAGTCACAATCAAAAACAAATACCCATTGCCTAGAATAGATTATTTGTTTGATCAATTACAAGGTGCTAAGTTCTTCTCCAAAATTGATTTGCAGTCCGGGTACCATCAATTGAAAGTAAGGGAGCAGGATATTTTGAAAACGGCTTTCAGAACCCGGTATGGGCACTTTGAATTTTTGGTAATGTCTTTCGGGCTAACAAATGCCCCGGCAGCTTTCATGGATCTTATGAATCGAGTCTTCAGGCCGTTTCTTGACTCTTTTGTGATAGTATTCATTGACTACATCCTTGTATACTCACGAAATCGAGAGGATCACGCCGACCACCTCAGGGCAATTCTGCAGACTCTTCATCACCACCACTTGTATGCAAAGTTCTCGAAATATGAATTTTGGCTTGAATCTGTTACACTCCTGGGTCATGTCGTCTCCGGAGAAGGAATTAAGTTTGATCCTCAAAAGATTACAGCGGTGAAGGATTGGCCTAGACCTACTACTCCAACAGAGATTCGCACTTTCTTGGGTTTGGCCGGGTATTATAGGAGGTTTGTGGAGGGATTCTCCACTCTTGCCTCTCCATTGACTAAATTGACGCAGAATGCGGTTAAGTTCCAGTGGTCCAATGCTTGTGAAAGGAGCTTCCAAGAATTGAAATCAAGATTGACTTCGGCGCCGGTATTGACCCTGCTAGAGGGTATCGAGGGGTTTGTGGTGTATTGCGATGCTTCAAGGATTGGTCTTGGGTGTGTATTAATGAAATATGGTAAGGTTATAGCATATGCTTCAAGGCAACTTAAGAATCATGAAAAGAACTATCCAACTCATGACTTAGAGCTTGCGGCGGTGGTTTTTGCATTAAAATTTTGGCGTCATTATTTGTATGGAGTCAATGTAGATGTATTCACGGACCACAAGAGTCTTCAATACATTTTCAAACAGAAGGAATTGAACTTAAGGCAGAGAAGGTGGCTTGAGTTGCTCAAAGATTATGACATCGACATTTTGTATCATCCGGGGAAGGCTAATGTGGTGGCGGATGCTCTTAGTCGAAAATCAATGGGTAGTTTGGCTCACTTGGAGGAATTTCAAAGGCCCTTGGCCCGAGAGGTTCACCAGTTGGCCAGTTTGGGAGTTTGTCTTGCGGACTCTAATGAAGGGGGAGTGATTGTGCAGAATAGGGCGGAATCATCGCTTGCGACGGAGGTCAAGGAGAAGCAATACAGTGATCCAGTATTGGTACAGCTGAAGGAAGGGATTCATAAATATAAGACTATGGTTTTTTCTCTTAGCATGGATGACGGTACATTACGGTACCAAGGACGACTATGTGTTCCAAATGTAGATGGTCTTCGGGAAAGAATTATGGCAGAAGCTCATACTTCTAGATATTTCGTGCACCTCGGTTCTACAAAAATGTATCATGACCTCAAGGAAGTTTACTGGTGGAATAACATGAAGAGGGGTGTGGCGGACTTTGTGGCAAAATGTTCAAACTGTCAACAAGTGAAGGCCGAGCATCAAAGGCCCGGTGGGTTAGCTCAGAGTATAGAAATTCCAATGTGGAAATGGGAAATGATCAACATGGATTTTGTGGTAGGGTTACCGCACACTCCGCATAAGTTTGACTCAATTTGGGTGATCGTGGATCGACTCACGAAATTAGCACACTTCTTACCAGTTAAATCTACTGACACTGCGGAATAATATGCTCAGTTGTATATCAAGGAAATAGTCAGGCTTCATGGCACTCTAGTTTCCATCATTTCCGATCGAGGGGCCCAATTCACAGCTAATTTCTGGAAGAAATTTCAGCAAGGTTTGTGTACGCATGTAAACCTTAGCATGGCTGTCCATCCACAGACTGATAGGCAAGCAGAGCGGACTATTCAGACGCTTGAATACATATTGCTTGCGTGTGTGCTTGACTTCAAGGGTAGATGGGATGATCATTTGTCGCTCATAGAATTTGCTTATAACAACAGCTTCCATGCTAGTATTCAGATGGCGCCGTTTGAGGCCTTGTATGGTAGAAGATGTAGATCGCTGATTGGGTGGTTCAAGGTTGGAGAAGCTGAACTAATAGGGCCAGACCTTGTGCATCAGGCTATGGAAAAGGTTAAGATCATAAAATAGCGGTTGAAAAATGCTCAGAGTCGTCAAAAATCCTACTCGGATGTTCGTCGCAGAGACTTAGAGTTCAAAGAAGATGATTGGGTGTTCTTGAAGGTATCTCCCATGAAGGGGATCATGCGGTTTATAAAGAAAGGAAAATTAAGTCTGAGGTATGTCGGGCCATATAGAATCATTCAAAGGATAGGTCAGGTGGCGTACAAGCTTGAACTACCATCTAAGATGTCATTAGTACACCCGGTATTCCATGTGTCCATGTTAAAGAAGGTAGTTGGAGATCCTTCCGCTATTGTGCTGGTTGAGACCATCGAGGTTAGTGAAGAATTGTCATATGAAGAAATTCCGGTTGCTATTCTTGATAGGCAGGTCCGAAAGTTGAGAAACAAAGAAATTGCATCCGTGAAGGTGTTATGGCGAAACCAACAAGTCGAAGAAGCTACTTGGGAAGCCGAGAATGAAATGAAAGAAAAGTACCCTCATTTGTTTGAATAGCCATGTAATAGTTCTACGAAGTTTTTTCCCCTAAAGTTTGTATCGCTTGTTCGGCTAATATAAAGACACCCCTTTCTAGTTATATGTCCCCCATGAGGCTTCGGCTGGTGTTATTTTGTATTCAGTTGTGTCATTTAATTCTATATATGTTGCTAAGGTGTGTTTCGGGGGCTCTCTGGCAGGTGGATAGGCCTAATTACAAAGGAAACTATGGCAAAATTTTCATGAAGTCAGGAAGTTAGGCAAATTTGGGGCTGATGGTATGTGGCATAACTGAAACTGTGTTAAGTGAACCTTGATCCTCATTCGAGGATGAATGATCTTAAGTGGGGGAGGATGTAAGGACCCGTAAAAACTTTAAACCAAAAACTCGGGGTTTCGTGGTGCCAAGTTAGATTCCTGGACTATGGACTGAGAGGAAAATGTTTTGCAGAAAAATGCATTTTTGCGGCACATTATGCGGCCGCATAATCACTCTGCGGACTGTATAATGGCCGCAGAGTAAAGCAGTAAGTTTGGCCAACTTGAGGTCAGTTTTACGATCGATTATGCAACCGCATAATCGATATGTGGACCGCATATCGGTCGCATAATTCCTCTTGGGTTTATGCGGAAGGAGTTCTGCGGTGCATTATGCGACCGTAGAACAAGTATGCGGACCGCATATTGGTCGCATACCTGAGCCAAAAGTTTAGGCCCCTGAGGGCCATTTCTGCGGTCACTTTGTGGACCGCATAACCATTATGCGGTCGCATATGAGACCGCAGACCTGTGTCGGGGCACCATTTTTCTTAATTTAAAACCCGACCCCCATTCCGTTAAAACACCCATTTAGCCTATCTTGAAGCTCATTTCTGATATTTCTAGTGTATGAGAGAAAGGGTTCTAGAGGGAGGGCCTAATTCCTATCAATTAATCTTCAACCATCACTCAAAACTTGGAAATATTAAAGTAGAGCACCAAATTCTTCATCCAAAAGGTAGGACTTCTTCACCCCAACTCTTAATTTCAAACATAGCTATAATGGGGTATTAATAAGATGGTCCATGGGTATGAGGGTTGTTCATCTTGCATGCATGTAATAAAGAGTGTGGGAAAAATAAAAAGTGAACTAGAACCATGAACGTGTTCCTAATTTTGGGTTCAATTTGTATATTGCAAAAATAAATTGAGGTTGCTAAGGGTTCCGGATAATTGTAGAGTCTAAAGAAGCACAATTGAGGTATGTATGGCTAACTCTCTTCTTCTTAGAATCGAACTCCTGGTGTCCGAATAATTGGTGTAAGTAAATCGAACTCCTGGTGTCCGAATAATTGGTGTAAGTTCTAACTTATTGTTTGCCTTAGTGTGTTTGATTGAAAGATTCATGTTCCCTAATTGTTTTAGATGGTTACCATGTCATCATGCTATTTGAGAACGTAATTATGATTTTCCAAGCTCCTTCCCTTATGTGTGAAATGCCTTATGTGATGGTACTTATCGACATGAATGATGATGTTATTTGAACAAATAAAAAGGGAAAGACTTGAATTGTAAAATGTGCCCAAGTGCCAAGAACTACTTAATAAATGAGGCTGTTTGTGCCATGTAATGAAGATGGGAAAGAAATGTGAATTGAGTGGACAGTTGAAAGAGGTTATGTCTCAAGTGAGATGGCTTAGCCGATCGGGCCGAGATCGGACGCCATGTTGTACACATGGTGGCATTTGTATTGGGATTATTGAATTACATTGTGGATATGGATATGTCTCACTTGAGATGGCTTAGCCGGTCGGGCCGAGACCGGACTCCGTGTAAAAGATTGAAAGATTATTAATCTAAAAAGATGGAAAGATTGAATTGGAAACAACGTGACCCTTGGTGTTTTCTTTGTATTTCTATGAAACTCTTGTTGATTATTATGACTGCCTTCTCTTTGTTTCACTGTTCATTCTGCTAAGATTGGTGTTTGCCTTATATACTAGTACTATTCGACAGTTCTAACGTCCCTTTTGCCGGTGGCGCTACATCTTTAAATGGATGTAGGTGGTTCCATCGTAGATAGTGCCGATCGCAGATAGGTGGTGCTCTCCTTCTCCCCTCACCGCAGTCTTGGTGAGCCCCATTTCTCCAAGGGGTCATGTTGTCCTTCTTTTGTATAAGTTTTCATATTTTGAGGTATAGCCAGGGCCTTATTGCCGGCATTATCATGTTGCTCTTTTGTACTCTTAGAGGCTCTGTAGACGTTTATGTGGGTCATGTATGTATGTTGGGGTGGTCATTGGATCGAGTTGTATTTTGGAAACTCAACTATGGCATAATGTATATAAGGAAAATGAACTAGCAACGTTTATATATTTATATAACTGATCTCTCCCCGGTTTTACAAATGGTGATGCGATCCCTTTTTGGGTTATGAATCAGTCGGGTAGGAAAGGTTTAATAGGCTTGCTCGACCGGGTTCACTCGGTTGAGCACCGGTCGTGCTCCCCGAGGTTGGGGCATGACACCAAGTCTCGGAAAGGTCGAATCTTTAATCAAAAGGAAACAAACCCAATCAATAAAGGCCGAATCTTTAATAAAAAGCCCAAAATCAACCCAAAAATCCAACTCGGGCCCGCATCTTGGAACTTGACGAAACTTATAAAATCCGACAACCCATTCAATTACAATTCCAACCATACTAGTTTCTTCCAATTCAGACTCCGAATCAATGTTCAAAACTCAAAAACTCACTCTATAAAACTTTTGGCTAAATTCCCCAATTTTCTCTTTACAATTCTTAATCCAAATACCAAAAACGAAGATAGAATCGCGAAATATAATCAAAACCGGGTATAAAACACTTACCCCAATCCTTGTGATAAAAATTGCCTAAAACATTGCCCCATTCCGAAGTCTATAGCACAATATGTGATAAAAAATGCCAACCCTCGAATTTAAAACATTCTGCCCAGCTTCATCACATTTGCGATGAACTCGTTGCATCTGGGACCCCCGCTTCTGCGGTAAATATTTTGCTTTTGCGAAGAATCCCTGAACCAGCAGCCATCGCTTCTACGATCTTCTACTCGCTTCTGCGATCGCGCTTCTGCGCACACTGAACCGCATCTGCGATCGCGCAGATCCGCCCATGCACCTGCACCTGCGACCCTCACTCCCAGCTATCTCTTTTCAATTTTGCGAAGAAGACCCCACATCTGCAAAGTTGCTTCTGCGACAAATTGTCCGCAGATGCGGCCACACCAGAACCAGCAGCCTTAGCCAAATGCAACATGCGACAAAATGGTCCGAACCTCATCCGAAACTCACCCGAGACCCTCGGGACCCCGTCCAAATATACAAATAAGACCCATAACATAACACAGACCTACTCGAGGCCTCAAATCACACATAACAACATTGAAATGACGAATCGCACCTCAAATGAAAATTAAATGAACTTTCAACTTTCAACTTCAAAAACTCGCGCCGAAACTTATCAAATCAACTGGGAATGAACTCAAATTTTGCACACAAGTCCCAAATGACATAACGAAGCTATTGCAATTCTCAGAACCACAATCTAAACCCAATTTCATCAAAGTCAACTCCTGGTCAAATTGATGAACTTTCCAAACCTTCAAATTTTCAACTTTCGCCAATTAGTGCCGAATCCTTCTAGAAATATCCAAATGCAAATTCGAGCATATGCCCAAGTCTAAAATCACCATCCGGGCCTAACAGAGCCCTCAATACTTCGTTCCAGGGTCAAATTCACAAAAGTCAAACTTGGTTAACTCTTCCAACTTAAAGCTTAAGTCATAAAATTCATTCTTCCAAATCGATTTCGAATAACCTGAAAATCAAAATCGACGATTCACACAAGTCATAATACATCATACGAAGCTACTCATGCCCTCAAACCACTGAGCGAAGTGCAAATGCTCAAAATGACTGGTCGGGTCGTTACAGTATCGCAATTGTGATGTAAGCTAAGTCTGTCAGGGTTCACAAATGCGAGCCCTGGTTCGCAATTGCGAGAGTTCACAAATGCGACATATGCAACTGGTTAAAGGGTTGGGAGACGGATTTTTGAACTTATTCTCTCATTTTTTAACCCTAGACTCGGTAGGAAATAATTTGGAGAGGGAATTTTTACCAACAAACCTTGGGTAAGTAATTCTAATCTATTTCTAATCATATTCCATCAACATGTCTTAGATTTAAACATCAAAATCATGTGAATCAAAGTGGACAATAAGAAATTGAGTTTTGAGAGTCGATTTGGACTCAGATTTTGAAACTAATCACATATATGAACTCGTGGGGTCATGGGTAGACGGAATCTACCATTGGACCCGGATTTTGACCGGGCGGGCCCCAGATTGACTTTTGTTGACTTTTTAAAAAAAGTATAAAGATCTTAACTTTATCTATTGCAATTGAATTCCCTAGCATTGTTTGATGTTATTGAGTCCATTTTGGTTAGATTTGAGCCGTGTGGAGGCGGATTGTAAGGGGAAAACTATTTTCGAGTTTTGAATTGGCCTAATTGAGGTAAGTGTCTTGCCTAACTTCGTGTGGGGGAACTACCCCTTAAGATTGGTATTGTTGGTTCAATTGTGCTAAGTTAAATCCGTGTATGCAAGGTGACGAGTGGGTACACGGGTTGTACGTAGTAATTGACCGGTTTAGGCTAATTAGACTAATTCCATGCTTTAATTGAAATGCCATATTATGTTCTAAATTCTCATAGTCAAATTATCCTTAATTGTGTTAGACTATCCTTAAATGTCTTAGTTGACTTGTTTAGTATTTGTTCTGCATCCTACTTGCTAAATTGCTCCCATGCTTTAGTTGAACATGTTGTCTCCTTTATTGTTACATACTATCTCTTCATTGTTAATTATCATTGTTTAAGTAATTATTCATGTTATCCCTTTATTTGTTGATTTCCATTATTTGAGACTCATTGTCTTTTACTGTGAAGTTAGTCTTACCTAATATTGTGGTTATATATTATTTCTCTCATTGCCTAGTTATTTGGTGTTGAAGTTGTGGAAGTCGTTAATACGTTGAGGCGATGTTGGTTATTGTTGAAACATCTATCTTATTGAGCATTTCTCATCCATTGTTGTTGTTGATATTCTTGTATACGTTGTGTTAGAGCCATGTGCTATTGTTGTGGAAATATTGAAATTGTTGTTACTGGCAAGTTGTGATATATGGTCACTTGTGGTAAAAATTATTATTGTGCTCTGATAATTATGCGCATGAGGCAGTATAAGGCTTGGGTTGATGTGCATGCGGCGGTATAAGGTGGGACTTATATTCGTGTTGCTTGTAGGAGAACTACGTGAAGCCACGCAGAGTCATAAGGTGGGCTAAAGTGCATGTATCTATTTCGGAAAAACCGTTTTCAAAACCTCTTTTCAAATATAAGGCTCACGCGGCGGTATAAGGAAAGATTATGATTTAAATAGAGAAAAGTAAATACGAGGCGGTACCTCGGTTGTGATTCTTGATTATACGAGGCGGTACCTCGGTTTTGATTTTATTATACACGAGGCGGTACCTCGTTGTGATTCTTGCGTTACGTTTCATGTTGCAAGGTGTTTTTAATGGAAATTATATCTTGTTGTATCATTTCTTATTTGTTCAAGCAGTTGTTGCCCGTACATGATCATTGTAGCACTTTAGTTGCTTCCTTTATGTTATTTCTATTATCGATTTCCGGTAATAGTTCTTGCTATTATTTTTCCGTATTAGTTGTTTCTTCACTTTCCATTTCATATTCGTATTAAAATTTCGTACTGTCTATTTTATATCCTAGTAGGTGTCTTGACCTGGCACCTGACCTCGTCACTACTCTATTGAGGTTAAGCTTGATACTTACTGGGTATCGTTGTGGTGTACTCATACTGCATTTCTGCACATCTTTTTGTGCAGATCTAGGTATGTTTGCTCGTGCCGGTCATTAGAAGATTGTTGTAGCTGCTGCTCGGGAGACTTCAAGGTATATCTGCCCCACGTCCGCAGGCCTCGGAGTTACCTTCCCTATTTTACTTTCTATTGAATTTTCATTCGTACATTGATGTAGTAGTAATCTAGTTGTAATTTGTAGAGCTTATGACTTAGTTCCACCGATTATGGAGCGTGTATTTTGAGATGTTGTTTTCGGAGGATTTTTATCTATTATTCAGTTGCTTTCAGTAATTTGTTAATTAATATCTGATCAGTTATTATTACTGTTAGGCTTACCTAGTCATAGAGATTAATCCTGAACCGCTCAAAAATTGAAAACAATCATATACATAAGTTATAATCATAATATGAATATACTCAAAGTCTCAAACCACTGAATGGAACGCTAAAGCTCAAAATAACCGGTCGGGTCATTGCATTCTCCTCCACTTGAACATACGTTCGTCCTCGAACGTGCCAAGAGTCGTTCCAAAGCCATCAAATCGCTATACATCCTCACCATACACATAACCATGGGTGATCCCATGTTACCCCAATCCATATAAGCCCGACAACACTACCTAACATATTTTATGGTCCTAAAATGCCAAAAAATAAAGAATGTATATGGCGAAGTGATGACTATTGTTTATTAGGTCATTTCTAATGGGCACACTAAATTTTAGGAGATTCGGAGTCCGTCGCCCGAATTCATGAAGATGGTGTGGACATTAGCACACAAAAATTAGAAAACATCTTGAATTCCTGTTTTATGGCCCTAAAATGACATAAAATGAGGAACAGCCATAGCGAAATATTGATTATTGTTCATAAGGTCATTTCTAATGGGCCAGTAAAATTCTAGGTGATTCGTAACCCGTTGCCCAAATTCATGAAGATGGAGTGGACATTAGCACACAAAAAATTAGAAATCGTCTTGAATTCATGTTTTATGGCCCTAAAATGCCAAAAATGAGAAACAATCATGGCGAAGTGATAACTATTGTTCATTAGATCATTTATGATGGGCTCACAAAACTTTTAGGGGATTTCGAGCCCGTCGCCCGAATTCACCAAGATGGCGTGAATTAGTGCACAAGAAAAATTAGAAATCATTCTGAATTCCTGTTTTATGACCCTAAAACACTAAAAAAAAATGATGAACGGTCATGATGAAGTAATGACTATGGTTCATTAGGTCATTTTTTATGGACCCACAAAATTTTAGGCTATTCGACGAGAAGGGCTAAAGGAGAAGAGGAGAAAAGGATGAAAGAGGCGGCGGAAAATTTGAAGTCTGCTCAAAGTGGTTTTAGGTTAAATTGTTTTACAGAAGTGGATTCATGTTAAATAGCTAAGTATAAAAAGGGCGTGGCGTGAAATTTTACTATATGGACTTGCATTATTAACAAAGTGGGAAGGCAAAGACTTACATACATTTGATGTTTATAACAATTATGGATGCAAAATATATGTTTATTATTTATACATTTACTATTAATTGTTTTCTTACTTTACACTGGCACGGGCCCAATTTTGTAAAAGTTGGAACTATTACTTTTTATTAATTTGTTTTGATATATGAAATAATAGAGAAGAGAAATAGATGTCTGTATACGACTACCAAATCAAATATAGACAACATACAACAACTACTACCTAATATAAAAGCTATGACACTACCAAAAATTACATGTTTATCGACGCAAACTACCGAGGGATATCCCTCGGTAACAAGGCTTTTCCGAAGGAAGTTCATCGATAAGTGGTACGTAGGTAAATCTTTTCTCGTTATAAGCGACCGACGGAATCCCTCGGTGATTACCGATGGACCCCATCAGAAAGCCATCGGTACCTTTCTGATACTATTTGGACAAATAATTTTACTTACCGACGGATATCCATCGGTATATTATAAAATAATATAATATCAATAATGTCAATACCGACGGATGTCCATCGGTAAATTAAAAATAAAAATTTATTATTACCGACCATCGGTATATTTAGAATTTTAATTTAGTAATTTAAAAATTAAAAATATGAATAAATTCATTTCAGATGAATATACGTCGGTATGTTCAACAAAATTTGAAAGATTGTTTTAAATCTACCGACAGACTCCCTTGGTATGTATGAATTCTGGATTGACAAATAAACATTTTTTTCGACAGACTCTGTCGTAAGACCCTCAGTAAATCTGGTATATTTTTGACAGGCAGTACTTATTTTTTGCCGCACCACCTGCCAGCCAGAATATTACAATAGAAACAGAAATGCAACCACAATAAAACACAAATTAATAACAATAAAACTTAATAAACTATCCAAACATCCAAATTATCCCATCAAACATCAAAACTATCCAACCAAACTTCAAAATGTAATATTCAAAGTAAACATCCAACTAAACAATAATCCAACCAAACATAAAATCACTCCTCATCTTCGGATTCCCCCTCATCTTTATCATTTATATTGTTTCCATCACTTTCATCCTCTTCATAAATGTGGCTTTTTGGCGGAGAACGAAACAAGCCGATTAAGTGGTTCACTTGAGCCTTGAGGGACTCGATGTCGTTCCTAAGTGCAGTCCTAATCTTCTCTTCATGCTTTCTTTTTTCTCGTTAATCCGCATAATTCCTAGAAAGTTGTTGAATCGTTCGCCGCATCTCCTCAGGTCCTCACTTTGCCCGGTGGCGGATGTCACAAATATAGTTTTCTATACAACATGAAAACATTATTCCACAACTATACACTTTATATAGTAAAACATTTGCTTCATATATGTTCTCAAACTTTAGTGAAATGCAGGTAAGCTTTGCCGGTAGTAATATATAAAATTGTACTAGTATATTTCAAACTTTTCATGTTTCTTGAAGGAGGAAATATAAATTACATTACCAATCCGATTACTTTAGCCATTTGGTTGGATTTTTTTGTTATACGGGTTCTGTCTCATTTCTTTGGCCACTTTTTAAAAAAATCTTTTTACAGATCCAAAACTTGTTCTACTACTTCAAATGTCTAGTTTTATTCTCTATATGAACAATTTGCAATAGGGCAATAATTAAAAATACATTAGAATCTTCCCCTCTTCAATGCATACCCCTAAACAGTGTTTCTGGTTTATGGCCTTCCCTCAAAAGAAGAAACAGCCTTTTCTCTAAACTTAATATGCTTGAAAATATACTGTTTTGTTCTCTTAAATTACACCCAAAAAGACAGAAACAACTATCCAAGGTGTAAAGTTGACATCACTCTTTAAAACAAGTTTAAGTTCACCTACATTCTCAGTTTGCTTATTGCTAAAAAAAACCAAAAATTCATTCAGACAAGCAATTAAAAATAGTGCAACACCAGCCAAGTAATGAATATAACAACAGATAATTATGACTTCTCCAAAGAAAATGCAAACAAAGATAAGAGAGAAATTCGTGCAGGTGTTCAATGGGAGGAGTCAATTTTTACTCTATTCATTTCTTATTATAAGATTAATAAAAAAGAGATTCAAATAGTCCCTTTGTCATACAGCTTATAGAGAATCAAACTCCTTTTCTATAGAATGGTTAGTACAGTGTACTATGGCTTATAGACTTTTCCACAACTATGCACTTTATATAGTAAAACATTTGCTTCATAAATGTTCTCAAACATTGGTGAAAGGCATGTAATCTTTGCCAGAAAGAAGATTGGCAGTGTCATATCCCCAAAGGCAGCCTCCGAAATACAGCTAACAAAAAGAAGAGCTTATTAACAAAAAAGTATATACCTTGTAGTCCACACTCGAGGCGATGATAATTGCGCTCGGAGGAAAGGCCGTATGC
Source organism: Nicotiana tabacum (assembly GCF_000715075.1). Lineage (NCBI taxonomy): Eukaryota > Viridiplantae > Streptophyta > Magnoliopsida > Solanales > Solanaceae > Nicotiana > Nicotiana tabacum. Next base: position 66,924,206 of record NC_134092.1, read on the forward strand.
TCTACCGTTATACACGCCTCCAACCACGTTCAACCAAAATGGGAGAGTTTCTTCCTCCGGTGGCATGATTGGCTGGCCTTGCTCATCGGTCGGTTGACTTCTAGCGAGCTCTTCCAATGCTTGTTTATACCGATTCTACATTAAAAGTGAAATTTAGTAAATAAACAAATCATTATAAAAGAAATTTTAAGTTAATCTTGATCTTACATAAGCCTCCTCAGCCCGTGGCTCAACCCAAGCTTCTTCCCCGACTTTGCTTTTTGTGTGGGTCTTCTTCCAAACCACATCACATTTTGCGAGTCTCTTAAGAGCAGCTTCCTGCAAATGAAACAAAAAGAGTTAATAAGTTCAAGTAATGTTAGAAAAAGTCAAGACTGAGATCTTTAAATAATTACCAATCTCCTCTTAGCAGTCCCCGTGACTAGATTACATAACCATTTCATGTAATCTAGGATCTTGACTACTTTCACCAATATCCAAATTATGATTGTAAATATTACCATCACTACCCTCAGTCTCTCCATGACTAGTCCACACATAGTAATTATCCATAAAGCCCTTACTATATAGATCAGTCTTAACATCCTCTAGTTTCAACCACTTTCTACACTTGCATTTCGCACAAGGGCACCTAATCACCCCCTTATTTTGGCTAAATGACTTAGCATGATTAATAAACTCATCAACACCTTGTACAAATTCATCTCTTAAACCCCGCCGATTAGGAAGATTCCTATCGTACATCCACATACGATGTTCCATCTACATATACAAACAACAAATTTATTATTCTTACTCATTTAATATTATAACAATTACAACAGAAACTCCTATACGAGACAAATCATGTCCAAGAATTATATCAATAGCGTAGGCCATTTGATTTTCTAAAAACCCCATGTGCCTTTAAATAAAGCTTCTCTCTTATTTACTTTCTACGAAATAACATAAGGAAATTCACACAGTCATACATATCTTCAACAGAAAATGTCCACTGAAAAAATTAAAAGGCTTTTACTGCAGAATCTTTTCTTCATTATGTAATATATGACTACTTTTTTCAGTCAATGAGAGGTGCATCATATGAATGGTTAATAAGTGTATCAGTGGAGAGGGAGTGAGAGCAAGAGAGAATAGTTGGGTACCTCAAATAATGTTAGATCACTACCGCCAGTTATATTCCACACAATTCCAGTAGCCCTCTCTATGCCAATATCCAGTAAAGGAGATTGAATGGCGTTCAATGCTGCATCTCTGGCTATGGTCTTTCCTGTAACGTCAACGAACAATATCATTTCTCTTCTTGACTAGTTAGTACCAGCATCAACAGATCAATCCATATAAAAAACATATCTTGCTAGCAGAAATAGCCTCACCACTAAATACAACTAATTGGGAGATACAGAAAATGTGTATAGCTTCAACTTTCCGCAAGAGAAAAACCCAGAAGTAAGAAAGTTTCCAGCAAGAAATGGAACATCAATCACTATTATTAGCAAGCTATGCTTAAAAAACAAACAGAAAGAAAGCTTAAATCTGCACCAAATAGCATCCAATAATAGGAGGATACTCATAGAAACATGTCAGATGTGTTCAGTTCCAATAACTTTTATTTTTCCGTTTTACCTAACGGGAACATCACTAGATGAAAATCTAAAATTGGGACGACAATCCAAAATGCAACCATTGAAAGAAGCAGCAATAACCTAAACAAAATTGGGACGAAAATCTAAAAGAAGCAGCAACAATCGAAATAAAATTGGGAGATAAAAGAAAAATTACCTGTCCCTCGGGCTGGTCGTCACTGGGGAGCGGAGGAAGAGTGAGACGATGGCTGGCCGGAAGGAGGAAGAGAGAGACAATGACTGGTCGGAAGGAGGAACAGAGAGACGATGGCTGAGGGTTGGTCGCCGTTAGAGGGAGGAGAAGAGAAAGAAGAGGGCAAAAGAAAATTGACTAAGGTTAGGGTTTCTTTATTGTATTTCTGCTAATTATCCAATGTGCACGTTTTATTCAAGCTAATATATCAATTACTTATAAGTATTATTATAGAAAATATCAAATTGACAAATAATTAAATTCCAACTAACAAATTACTATTAATCAATGAAAATCAAACTAATATTTTACAAAAACCTAACATATAATTGTATAATATAATTCTGCTTAGTGTAATATTTCACAAAAATTCATTAATATAATTCCCAAATTTAGTTTGTGTAATTTTCAAAATTAGCTAATTAATTATTAATATTAATTAGCGATACCACTAATATATTTTTACTTACTTTAGTTACAATTTAAGATAATTAAATAATCACTAAGATTTACCATTAATAAACTTCAACTTATTGTATAGTTAACAATGTATAGGCTAGTAAATCACTAACATTACTTAAGTATATATCCTTAGTACGTACACTTCTACCTAGTGTAAATATCAATATCTATAAGCTAATTGTAACTATTACACTTCTATACTTAATGTAATTATCAATGAATTGACTAATAAAATTATTAATATTAATTAACAATACTGCTAATATATTTTTACTTACTTTAGTTATCAATTTAAAATAATTAAACAATTACCAATATTTGTCATGTGTACCATTAATAAACTTCTACCTAGTGTGTAACATTACTTAAGGATATATTCTTAGTACACTTCTACTTAGTGTAATTATCAATCTATAAGCTAATTATAACTATTACACTTCTACTTAGTGTAATTATCAATATATAGGCTAATCATTTATTAACATTACTTAACGATACCACTAATAAACCTCTACTTATTTTAATTATAAAACTAAAGATAAACAATCACAAACATTTCTCACAAATAGCATTAATACATTTCCATTTAGTGTATAATTATCAATGTATAGGCTAATCAATCACTAACGTTACTTATATAAGGATGCTACTAGTTCACTAATACTTAGTGCTATTATCAATGTATATAGGCTAATCAATCACCAACATTACTTACATATATATTATTAATACACTTATACTTCGTGTAATTATCAATCTACAAGCTAAATACAACTAATACACTTTTGCTTAGTATATTATCAATGTGTATGATAATCAATTGTTAACGTTACTTAAGGACACCATTAATACACTTCTACTTACAATAATTATCAATTTATAACATAGACCATCACTAATATTTTTTACGAAAACGACTAATACACTTCTTCTTAGTGTGTAATTATTAATGTATAGGTTAATCAATGTAGTTAATAATACTATAAATTCACTTTTACTTTGTGTAATTATAAATTAGTAAGCTAATTACCACTAATATATTTTTAAGTAGTGTAATTACCATGAATACAGTTCCACTTATGTAAATTTCAATAAATAGGCTAATCAACCACTAAGATAATTAAGTAAATACTTATCGAGGGACTTACCGATGGCCTCACTCGCTATTGTGTAATAAAAAATACAAAATAATTATGTATAAGATTATATATTTAAATTACCGACGGAAGTCCATCGGTACTGTAAGAACAAAATTCAGAATATTATGTAAATGCAATAGCGATGGTGTACGTCGATAACTTTATTTTCTTTTTCATTTTTTTAATGCACCGAGAGACACCGTCGGTACCTAAAAATAATTCAAAAATATAAAAAGAAAATATTGCGAGAGAGTGCGTCGGTAAATTACCGACGGAGTCAATCGATACAACCAATTAAATTTTTACCGGTTAAAGTATTATTATTTACTGAGAGTTGTCCGTCGGTTATTTTTTAAAAAAATTAGAAATTAAGAAGTTCAAAAGTACCGAGGGACTTTGACGGAAAGTCCCTCAGAATAGCGATGGAAAAAAAGTCTGTCGATACTGCTGCGTCGGTAAACAGGTATTTTTTTTTTAGCAGTGTGACATCACAAATACACAAGCGAAGTAGTTTTATCGTTATTGTAACAAAATAAACACAGAAAAGTCTGGATTCCACTAATATAAGAAATAATGTCAGGTTCTATAATTTCAAGCACATTAAACATTGCTTCCTCCTTCAAATTGCACCATGAAGACAACTATGCAATATGATATTCCCCGAACACTTATTCAAGCACATTATTTCCGGAAGGATTGCGTCGTCAAATTAACCTACAACAATTAAAACATACATCGTAGATGCGTGTAACTTGAAAAATCTTTATGATGAAGGTGTGTAAGATTATGCAACTCACTTTTTCATTTAAATAAAAGCTGAGAAGAAATACAGCCGCAGTACATGTGAATTTCATATAATGAAATCTGAAACGTACTTAACAACATTTAAGATATAGGACAAACAGAATAAGTCAGTTGTATCTTATATTTTTTCAATTGTTGTTTTTGTTATTTTAAACTTCTTAACATGCTTGTACTGGTTAAGCAGAAGGGAATAATGCTCACAACTTTGGAATATCTATGGTTTTTAGAGTGTTAAATAATTGAGAGGGTTCCTGCAGAAATATAAACCAATATAAAGGGCAAACACTAAGAATAGTCAATAACTTTATCAATCGAGTAGAGTTCATTACCTGGGGAAGGGAGAAAGATATATTAAGCAGCAAGAAGTTCAGTCACCAATTAGCGAAAGTTACAGATATGCTAGAAAGAGAATTTCATCCCAACATAAATGATATTCCTATGAAAATCACATGCTAAGCAAAAAATATGTTAATTTTAGCATTACCGTTAAGTTTGTGCAAGAAATCAAACTGAAGTAATGTAGTGGACGAGATGTCAATTTTGGTGCTCTCAGTTAGGTGCTTTCAAAAAATTAAAGGAGAAGTACAATGTAGAACTTTCAGATAAGCAAAGCAGATGATGCCACATTAAAAGTAGAGATCGTTTTATATGTGCAACCTGCATGCAATAGAGAATGAATACCGAAATAATCAAGTTTTCCTTTCTTGAATAAAATACTTTTATATACCTTGCTCTTTTCTGAAATTCACAATAAAGATAAAAAAAACTAAAAGAACATGGAAAAATAAAAAAATGAGAAAGTCAATAGAAGCAAAATGTCGTCAGCTAGTACATCAGTGCCAATATAAAACTGGAACATAACTAATTTTAGTAGCTCAACTGCCAAACAAATAGATATTCAATAATAAAATCCGAATTCTGCGTAGAAGACCTCAAATAAACCCAAAAAGAGTGTGAAAAAGAACATGTGGAGGAGAAACCGGTAAGTGTGCCAATTCAAATGTGGTCGAAACTATTGCAAAGGTCAATAATAATAGGAAAATACTTCGCTAAAACTCAGATTAACATGAAAGGAATCATGGACTAAAGGGGTTAGAGTCAAGATAGCGAACGACAACCATCACCGTTCAAATCTCCTTTGATATTTGTGCAGCGTCACCAATAGTGAAAAATTCAGCGATTGGACCTTCCTTCATCATACTACACGCTATGGAAGTTACCTCTGTTTCATGATCATATTGGCCTGTCACGACTCCTGTCTCTCTCCGTAGTATGTCGTGATGACGCCTAATCTTTAATACTAGGTAAATCTAATATTGTCATGACCTAATTTCTCCTCCGTTTGGGTATCGTGATGGCACCTAGTCTTAGAAACTAGGTAAGCCTAACATTAATTGAAACAACAACATTATTTAAATAACATCCAACAATTTGAAATAGAAATCTCTTAAAATTTACAATTCCCAAAATCGGTAGTACAAGTCATAAGTTCTACAGAGTGTTCACTAGAAAACTTCTAAATACAACTATCCAGAAATAAGCATAAACAGTGCAAACGAAAACTTGAAGGTGACTCCGAAGCCTGCAAACGCAGCAGCAGGTTTACCTTGAGTCTCCATAATAACGACCCGCACAACTACTAAAGAACGAATACCTGGATCTGCACAAAAATATACAAAAGTGTAGAATGAACACACCACAGCGGTGTCCAGTAAGTATCAAGACTAACCTCGGTGGAGTAGTAGCGAGGAACAGTCAAGACACCCACTGGTCTAATAAACTGAACATATATGAACAGCAGAAATATGATATCTACATAAAGACTATGCAATATGGCTCACAATACAGTAATGGCAATAAGAAAGGAAACAACAAGTATCAGCGGAATACCATAAAAATGACATTAGAAAAGTGAATGGAACACAACCTAAATCTGGAATCACAAATACAACAAGGACAAGTAATAACTCAGCAACTATAACCGCTTTTACATCAGGTTTTAGTCATCAAACTCCACGAGGTACCGAACCCCGGACAAATCATAACTCACGGGTCTTAATACCTGAACCCTAATACTTCATAACCGCACTGACGACTCACGTGCCAATAGGGCCATTCTCATATAGAAGGCGAGTAAACAAGGGTGGACATTTATGCTCAACAATATCAAGAACACCTCTTATCCGATAAGAGTGCTTAACTACATGTATGCTTATGCAAGTGTCCTAACATAGTCCATACCGGCAAATAAGCATAAGGAAAAAGAACGGACAACACGTAGAATATTTTCTCACAGCTTTCACAAGATAAAGCTCACACAGGTAAGTGTACCACTACATAATATCAAAAACAAAAATGCCCTCAGGCCATCACAAATCATCACAAATCAATCCGTGATACAGTCCATCTTGTCTCCCCACGTGTGTAATAGTAAAATAAATGCCCGCCTTGTCTCGTCACACGTGCATAATAATGTTCCCACCTTATCTCGCCACATGCACACACACACACACACACACACACACACACACACACACACACACACACACACATATATATATATATATATATATATATATATATATATATATATATATATATATATCCCGCCTTGTCACACCGCATGTGCAAATATCAATAGTAACAATGGCACGGCAGAAACCTCGTGCAACCCTATAACAACAACCGCATGGCAGAAACTTCGTGCATCCCAATAACCACAACCGCACGGCAGAAACCTCGTGCATCACAATAACAACAACCGCACGGCAGAAACCTCGTGCATCACCACAATAAGTACAACAACAACAATGACAATAATACAAGGACACGACAAATACGTCAACTCAGAAATTCCAGAACTCAAGGAAACGGAGGAACTAATTCACAAGGAGTTGCCACAATAGAGAATGCTAGTCATAATAAGAACAACTCAACAAGGGAGAAAATAATGTGTAACAACGGTCTTACAAAGTACTATTCAACAACGAGGGAAATATCACGAGTCAATAATTCCAATAAGGATAAGTCAACTAAGCTATAGGATATCTAAACTTCTTTTAAGGCTGAGCAAGCACGAAAGAGACACAACAACTTCAATTAAGGATAAGCAGTATAAAAAAAATCATAACCTCAATTAAGGATGAACAATTACAGAAGAGATAATTATAACTTTAGATAAAGATAAGCAGTTAGGGAAAAGACAACACATCAATAGAAGAGATACAATTTTAACTAAAGCACATATGAATCAAATGAACACAAAAGTGGATCATGAAGCAATTAATTCCAATTAAAGAAGGTAGAAGTGAAACTGAAAATTAAGAAACATAATCATAACGAGAACAACTGCATATTCAGGGAATACAAGGACCTAAGAATCCCTAAAGGCCAATTTTCCACAATAAGTCTGGGCACGTACTCGTCACCTCGCGTACACGGATTACAATTAGCATAGAAGACTCAAATCCTAAGGGGTAGTTCCCCCACATGAAGTTAGGCAAGATACTTACCTCAAAGAAGACAGACCGATACTCAAAAATGAACTTCTCGGGTGAAATGACTTCCGGACGGCTCAAATCTAATCAAAATAACTTTAAAGCACAAATAAAACTCATAAGAGACTATTCCAGATCATAAAGTCTCAATCTTTATCAAAATCTAAAAATCGGTCCAAAAGTTGACCCCCGGGCCCGCACCTCGGAACCCGACAAATTTCACAAAACCCGAACACCCATTCTTATATGAGTTCAACCATACTAAAATCATCAAATTTCGATACCATTTCGTACCTCAAATCATGATTTTTCATTTTGAAAATTTTCTTCAAAAACCACCATTTTCTTCAACTCAAAACACAAATTAAATGATAAAAATAAAGATAAAATCATGGAATATATTAAATTCTAGGTATAGAACACTTACCCAATCGATTTGCTTGAAACACCCACAACGAATCGCTCAAAACCGAGCTCTATAAGTCAAGATATGATAAAAATGGCCTAACACTCGATTTGGAAATCTTATATTCTGCCCAGGTCTTTAAGCATCGCGAATGCGAAAGAACAATCGCGTTCGCGAAGAAGAAAAACAAAAGCTGCCCAGTTGTGCTTCGCGAATGCGACAACATGTTCGCGAACGCGTAGAGGAAAAGTCTGATGGCCCAACGACTGCTCTTCACGGATGTGTGAAGTAGTACGCGAACGCGAATAGTGGAATGGAATAGCTACGTGAACGCGTGGGATGAACGTGAACGCGATGAAGGAAAAGGTTGACTTCCGCGATCGCGGAATGAGGAATGCGAACGCGAAGAAAAAATATTCCCTCATCTAAAATTACTCTTCGCGAACGCGGAGGAGCAGACGTGAATGCGAAGGAGAAAACCAGATGACAGATATCAGCAGTTCAAAATAGGAGGAAAATAATCCGTAGCCCACCCGGAACACACCTGAGGCCCCCGGGACCCCGTCTAAACACACAAACGAGTTCTATAACCTAACACGGACTCGCTCGAGGTCTCAAATCACATCAAACAGCAGCGAAACTACGAATCGAACCAAGAATCGGACTTAAGAACTTTTAAATTTTCCAACTTCTAAAACCCGCGCCGAAACCTATCAAACCAACTCGGAATGACGTCAAATTTTGCAGGAAAGTACCAAATAACATAACGGAGTTGTTTCAACTTTCGGACTCGCATTCCGACCCCAATATCAAAAAGTCCACTTCCGGTCCAAATCTCCAAAAATTCGACTTTCACCATTTCAAGCCTAAATCAGCTACAAACCTCAGATTCACAGTCCGGACACGCTCCTAAGTCCAAAATCACCCAATGGAGCTAACGGAACCGACGAAACTCCATTCCGGAGTCATCTTTAAACAGTTCCGACTACGGTCAAAATCCTAAGGTTTAAGCTTCCGTTTTAGAGATCAAGTATCCCAAATCACTCTGAATCATCTGGTAACTGAATTCAACCATGCACGCAAGTAAATACACATAATACGAAGATGCTTAGGTCATTGCGCCGCCGAATGGGACTTAAATCCTCAAAATGACCGGCTGGGTCGTTACATCCTTCCCCTCTTAAACAAACGTTCGTCCTCGAACGTGCCAAGAATCGCCTCGAAGACTTCAAATCACTAAAAGCATATATCCAACATACACCCGCGGGTGACCCCACGTCACCCAAATTAACATAAGCCTGACGACACCATCTCAACTGTAATTTATCCTTTCTATCAACACTGATAAGCCTTAGAGTCACAATTCTCACCTTCCATTGTCTTCAAAAGACCCGATTCTAAATCCATAACCGATATCAGTCTCAACCAGCTGTAACAACTCATGCCTACACCCACAAGGTACGACCACACAACAAGACACACCACACATAGGCCCATAGTAACATTTCGGATCACAATAGCTGCCCGTAATCAAAACCAGCACCGGTAATTAGCCTCATATCCGTTAGAGACCCATTTCAAACCTCCACAATGCTGACAATGATGCAAGAAACATGAAGACCTCATAACTATACACCTGTATCAACCAGTCACAACTGACGCCACCGGGCACACACCCCGCAAACTAAAACTCAAATAAGCACAAGACGAAAATGACTGAATATGTAAAGAGAAACACATAAGAGAAATATCAAACAAGCCAGGCAGGCACAACTCTCTAACCGCACCATAATACAAATAAATTTAAATAGAAAATCAAAGTACATGAACAAATCATAAGGATCTCATCCTGGTATAACTCTCCACCGCGACACGTAACCCGGCTCAAATATATCAAATCATATGGAATCGCGAAGGTCTCACCCTTAACTCTGAATCACAAGTCGAATACACATCATACCAATGAAAATCTTCCACTAACTCAATTCTGCCAATAAAATCACAACACTTACTGAACTCTCACCCCGGTAGAGTATCAAATCACAAATCATAACCAGTTACTCAGGAATCACATCAAATCTACAATAATGGACAACATGAATTCACTTCTAGTCTCGTGACTTTCAATAATGAATTAAAACAATGATAAGACACGGCTATCACTCATAGAATCTCCCAACAGGGGCAAACACATAAACATAATACTAAATCATGAACTCACCCATAGGTGGGACAACAAATAGGGGAACTCACCCCGATAAGCAGAACCGAATCAAAATACGAATGGTGACCCTCTGTAACAAATCAAAAGCATACATGTATGACATTATCTGGTGCAGTGGCCTCAAGCCTACTGTATGAACACATCAACGGGCCGGGCCTTCCCCTCTTGGGCGCCCTCTACTCACTTGAATACTCCGTTGTGACACACCTGTCCGGAGTTGAGGATAATCTCTCAACCTGTGGATGGTATCTCCACACTCGAAGCAACCTCTCTGCTGACGTGGCTGTGGGAATTGTGCGGTACGGGTACTCTGAGACCCATGAGCACCTAAAACACGGTGCAAAGCCTAAAGTGCAAACTGAACTGGCTAATCCACAAAACCTCTACCATATCGTACCCTGCCTCTAAAATAAGGACCAGTAGATCTCTCCAGTCTACGAGGCCTCCTCGCCTCCCTATCCTCTCTCTCCTGATCTTGCCTGTACTCTCTCTCATGGCCCCGCCTGTCCTCTCTCTCCTGATCCCACATGCCCTCTACACGATGAGCGATCCCTACCACCTGCTGAAATGAAACATCTGACTCTAACTCCGAGCCATTCTGAACAGAATATCATGCTTGAGTCCCTCAATGAATCTATAGACACGTTCTCTAACTATAGTGACCAAAGCAGGCGCATGTCTGGCCAAATCACTGAATCTAACAGCATACTCTGACACTGATATAGTGCCCTGGCGCAACTGCTCAAACTCCGCGCGCCATGCATCTCGAAGGGACTGAGGTACAAACTCTCTCAGGATCATCTCTGAAAACTGAACCCATGTAAGTGAAGCTAACTCGGCTGCGCTACCCAACTCATATGCCCGCTACCACTGATAAGCCTCTCCCCTGAGCTGAAACGTAGTAAAAGCAACCCCGCTCGTCTCCACAATACCCATAGTAAGGAGAATGAGGTGACACTCCTCCAGAAAACCATGTGCACTCTCTGAAGCCAAACCACTGAATGTAGGAGGGTCATATTTCTTGAACCTTGCAAGTCTAAGCTGCTCTTCCTCAGATGCAGCTGCCCTGACCACGGGCTGAACTGGAATAACTGGCTGTGTTGCCATGACACCTAGAACCTGACCAACATGAACTCGCTGCTCTAGGGTGTGGGCGGCGGGAGTCTGGGTTCCTCCTACGGTCTGTGAAGTAGCTGGTGCAACCGGAATCAACTCCGCCTGAGCTAATGTACCAAACATGCTCAGGAACTGTGCTAAGGTCTCCTGAAGTCCGGGGGTAATAGTAGGCGCCTCTGGTACCTGGCCCCCAACTGGAACTACTGGTGACTCCACAACTGCTGCTCTGGTAGGTGCTCTAGTTACGGCACGTGCTCCTCATCGGCCTCTGCCTCTGCCTCTAGCTACACCTGCTCCGGGAGCAGCATCGTCGATAACTGCAGCTCGTGTCCTCACCATCTGTGAGAGAATGGAATGATAAAAGTTTAAACTTCGAGATCAATGAACTCGCATGATAGGAATGAAGGAAGTGAAATTATCCTAATAATTCCGTAGACTCTCGAAGATAAGTACAGACGTCTCCGTACCGATCCGCAAGACTCTACTAAACTCGCTTATGACTCGTAGCACCTATGAACCTAGAGCTCTGATACCAACTTGTCACGACCCAATTTTCCCTCTGTTTGGGTATCGTGATGGAACCTAGACTTAGGAACTAGGTAAGCCTAATATTAATTGAAACCACAACATTATTTAAATAGGAAAATACTCATGGTCGAAACTATTGCAAAGGTCAATAATAATAGGAAAATACTTCGCTAAAACTCAGATTAACATGAAAGGAATCATGGACTAAAGGGGTTAGAGTCAAGATAGCGAACGACAACTATCACCGTTCAAATCTCCTTTGATATTTGTGCAGGGTCACCAATAGTGAAAAATTCAGCGATTGGACCTTCCTTCATCATACTACATGCTATGGAAGTTACCTCTGTTTCATGATCATATTGGCCTGTCACGACTCCAGTCTCTCTCTGTAGTATGTCGTGATGGCGCCTAATCTTTAATACTAGGTAAGCCTAACATTGTCATGACCCAATTTTCCCTCCGTTTGGGTATCGTGATGGCACCTAGTCTTAGGAACTAGGTAAGCCTAACATTAATTGAAACAACAACATTATTTAAATAACATCCAACAATTTGAAATAGAAATCTCTTAAAATTTACAATTCCCAAAACCGGTAGTACAAGTCATAAGCTCTACAGAGTGTTCACTAGAAAACTTATAAATACAACTATCCAGAAATAAGCATAAACAGTGCAAAACGAAAACTTGAAGGTGACTCTGAAGCCTGCGAACGCAGCAGCATGTTTACCTTGAGTCTCCACAACAATGACCCGCACAGCTACTAACGAACGAATACCTGGATCTGCACAAAAATGTGCAGAAGTGTAGAATGAGCACACCACAGCGGTACCCAGTAAGTATCAAGACTAACCTCGGTGGAGTAGTTACGAGGAATAGTCAAGACACCCACTGGTCTAATAAATTGAACAAGTATAAGTATATGAACAATAGAAATATGATATCTACATAAAAACTATTCAATATGGTTCACAATACAGTAATGGCAATAAGAAAGGAAACAACAAGTATCAGCGGAATACCATACAAATGACATCAGAAAAATGAATGGAATACAACCTAAATCCGGAATCACAAATACAGCAAAGATAATTAATAAATCAGCAACTACAACCGCTTTTACATCAGGTTTTAGTCATCAAACTCCACGAGGTACCAAACCTCAGACAAATCACAACTCACGGGTCTTAATACCTAAACCCTAACACTTAGCATCCCGTGCCCTCATAACACTTCATAACCGCACTGACGACTCACGTGCCAATAGAGCCATTCTCACATAGAAGGCAAGTAAACAAGGGTGAGCATCTATGCTCAACAATATCAAGAACACCTCTTATTCGATAATAGTGCTTAACTATGTGTATGCTTGTGCAAGTGTCCTAACATAGTCCATACCAGCAAATAAGCATAAGGAAAAAGAACGGACAGCACGTAGAATATTTTCTCACAGCTTTCACAAGATAAATCTCACACAGGTATATGTACCACTACACAATATCAACAACAAGAATGCCCCCAGGCCATAACAAATCATCACAAATCAATCCCCGACATAGCCCACCTTGTCTCACCACGTGTGCAATAGTAAAATAAATGCCCGCCTTGTCTCGCCACACGTGCATAATAATGTTCTCACTTTGTCTTGCCACATGCGCAACCCACAGGTATATATCCTGCCTTGTCACACCGGATGTGCAAATATATATATATATATATCCCACCTTGTCATACCACATGTGCAAATATCAATAGTAATAATGGTACGGCAGAAACCTCATGCAACCCCATAACAACAACCGCACGGCAGAAACCCCGTGCATCACAATAACTACAACCACATGGCAGAAACCTCGTGCATCACAATAACAACAACTGTAATGACCCAACCGGTCATTTTAACTTTTAGAAACCCGTTCCCTAAAATAAAACTTCCTGTATATGCTTTTAATGATTTATGACTTGCGGGGATGGTTGGTTCGGGATTTAGAAGTGTTTGAGTTGAAATCGAAATGCTTGGTTCCTTAAGATGGTTTTAAGAGGCCAATTTTGACTTTGGTCAATATTTTTAGAAAACGACCCCCTAAATAGAATTTTGACAATTCCAATAGCTCCGTATGGTGATTTTGGACTTAGGAGCGTGTTCGAAATTTTATTTGGAAGTCCGTAGTTAAATTAGTCTTGAAATGGCTAAAATAGGAATTTAAGTTTGGAAGTTTAACCGGGGAGTTGACTTTTTGATATCGGGGCCGGAATTCAGTTCCGAAAATTTACATATCTCTGTTATGTCATTTATGACTTGTGTACAAAATTAGAGGTCAATCGGACTTGAATTGATAGGTTTCGGTACATAATGTAGAAGTTAAAAATCTTAAGTTTCATTAAGCTTGAATTGGGGGATGATTCGTGGTCTTAGCGTTGTTTGGTGTGATTTGAGGGTTCGACTAAGTTTGTATGATATTTTGGGACTTGTTGGTATAATTGGTCGAGGTCCTGAGGAGCTCAGGTGAGTTTCGGACGACTAGCGGATTACTTTTGGCCTTTAGAACACTACTGATAACTGCTGGTATTTTCTTCTAGTATCCTTATACGCGATCGCGTAAGTTGATCTGCGATCGCGTAGAGTAAGTTAGGCAGAGGTGGATTTGTTCTCCGTGATTGCGTGAATGGGGTTGCCATCGCGTAGGGTTAATTTGGGCAGCTGGGAATTTGTTCACTACGATCGCGTGGACACGTCCGCGATCGCGTAGGATTGGCCAGTATGTGTATCGCGATCGCATATCATTGTTTGCGATCGCGTAGGGGAAACTTGAGAGGAAGTTGGGCCACGCATTTGTGCTACACGATCGCGTGAAGAGGGATGCGATCACGTAGAGTCAGAACCTGGTGCATCGCGATTGCGTGGGACTTGATGCGATCGCGTAGGGTTAATGTTTGGACAGTATAATTTGTGCTACGCGTTCGCGTGAGGAAGTTAGCGATCGTGTAGAAGAAATCACTGGGCAAAGAGTTTAAGTTCTGAAGATGGGACTTCGTCCCATTTTCCATTTTTAACGATTTGGAGCTCGGATTTAGGCGATATTTGGAAGATTTTCAGAGAAAACAATGGGGTAAGTGTTCTTAACTCAATATTGGTTAAATTACCCGAATCCATCACTATTTTTATCATTTAATTGGTGAATTGAGTTGGAAAAGTTTGAAAACCCTCTTGGATAGATTTGAGGATTTGAGGGCCGAATTGTTATCGGAATTTTGTGATTTTGGTATGGGTAGACTCGTGGTTGAGCAGGCGTTAATATTTCGTAACTTTTACCGGATTACTAGATGTGGGCCCCACAGATGAAATTTTAATTAATTTCAGAAAGTTTATTGAAATTATAGTATTTTCTTATAGAATTGATTCCAATAATTTTTAGTGATTGTATCGAATTATTTTGGCTAGATTCGAGCCAGACAAAGTTGGATAATCATGGAAAAGGCCTTCTAGTGGATTAAATTGGAGCAAGACGAGGTAAGTCTCTTGTCTAATCTTGTGAAGGAAAAATTTCCTCATAGGTGATTAAAAATTAAATAATTGTTGCTAATTGTGGGGGCTACGTACACACGAGGTGACGAGAGTCCGTGCGTAGCTACTATTAATACTAAAAGTCTGGGTAGTTTAGGACTCAAAAGCATGAATTACTTGTGTAAATGATAGTCTTTACTTAATTAAATTATTTGATATATTTATATATATGTTGTGAATTGTTAGATAAAATATTAAAGGATGGAAATCTCATATGTTTGATTTTCTGTTTAAATTAATTAATTATTAAAAGAAATTGTTCTTCCTCCCGAATTTATCTTATAATAATTATACTCTCCTTCCGGAGGTACATAAGAAAATTCCTCCTTTCCTGTGAAGCGGGCCGAACGCCTCGGCATGATAGATGCATCTATGGATCATGCCGCACGTCCCTCGGCAGTGTACATGACACTCTGGATCGGGTCGTACGTCCTTGGCATAAATCGTGCTTAATAATAATAATTATACGATACTTTAATAGTTATTTCAAGCTTGCGACGCTAATTGATAAATTGAAGAATCCTTGAAATTTAATGAATTATTATTCCTGCTTGTTAAGGAATTAATTGTTATTCGTGTAAATGAGATTAATTGATAATTGGAAATTATTTGAATTTAAGGAATTTAATTAATATATTGAGAATTGTTGCATTTGAAGGAATATGATTATTTCCGATGGTTAAATAAATTATTTTAAATTCTGTGTATCATGCTGATTTAGATATACTAGTTGTATTTCAATTATTATTATTGACTCATAGTGAGTGTCAAATTCGGTCATCTCGTCTCTACCAATTCGAGATTAGGCTTGATACTTACTTGGTACACGTTGTTTACGTACTCATACTACACTTGCTGCACTTTTTGTGTAGGACCTGAGGCAAGTACTAGTGGGGGACCTATCGTCTTACACTCACATTATCCAGGGGCATAGTGGTGGGCTGCCTTTCTGAGCCGTTCTGCAGCTACTAGTGTCTCTCCTTGTATTTTTCATTCTGTCTATTTTTATTTCAGACAGTATTTGAGGTTTTGTATAATCTACTAGATGCTCATACATTTGTGACACCAGGTCTTGGCACACACATTGGTAGAATTTGGTGTCTTATTATTTTTTTGGATTTAAATTTTATCGATATATGTTTAATGTATTAGTTGGCTTGCCTAGATGTAGTGTTGGGCGCCATCACGACCTATAGGTGAAATTGGGTCGTGAAAACATGGTATCATAGCACTAGGTTCACGTAGGTCTCACAAGTTATGAGCAGGCCTAATAGAGTCTTGCGGATCGGTACGGAGACGTCTGTACTTATCTTCGAGAGGCTATAGGGTGTTAGGAAATTACCTTTCTTCATATTCCATCGTGCAAGTGATGTAGTTCTAAATATCTTTCTCTTATTCTCTCTCAGATGGTGAGAACACGCTCGAATGAGGTTCCAGGCCAAGGAAGAGCTACTTCCCCAGTTGCTAGAGGCAGAGGCCGAGGGAGGGCTCCAACCCGTGGTAGAGGGCGACGACGTCCCAGGACTATTCCAGTAATGCTGCCAGTGGGTCCAACAGAGAAGGATGAGGTGCCTGTGGCAGAGTCAACTCCGGTGGATTTCACATCTGCACCGGGATTGCAGGATATCATGGGTCGTATGCTGCGGTTTATGGACAATATGACTCAGGCCGGTTTATTTCCGGCAGACCCAGCCACATCTCAGGCGAGCGGGGAGCACAGACCCCTACCGCGCAGGCTCATGTACAGGCAGGTGCTGTACATCAGACCTAGGGTGCACTACTCGTGGGTGGAGCCCAACCAGTGGCAGTAGCTTCACCTGAGCCCAGGCTAGGTGTAGCCGCCGATCCTCAGAAACTATTGGACAGATGGACTAGACTACATCCTCCTTTCTTTGGGGGTGAGCGACATGAGGATCCACAGGACTTCATTGATCATTGTAGGGACAGACTGCATAACATAAGGATATTGGAGTCTCATGGGGTAAACTTTGCTACTTTTCAGTTGGAGGGCAGTGCCCGTAGATGGTGGCAGTCTTATGTTCTTGGCAGACCAGCAGATTCTCCTCCCATGACTTGGGACAGGTTCACCCGTATCTTCCTGGACAGGTATATTCCACCCTCCCAGAGGGAAGAGTTGCAGTTTCAGTTTGAGCAGCTCCAGCAGGGTTAGATGTCAGTGACTGATTATGAGGCAAGGTTTTCTCAATTATCTCGCCATGCACTTATGATACTCCCTACTGAGGCGGAGAGAATGCGGAGGTTTGTAGCCGGTTTACATACTGGTATTCAGGCCACTATGGCTCGAGAGGTTAAGATGGGTGCTTCTTATGAGCTAGTTATGGAGATAGCCCGAAGGATTGAGGGTGTACGTCAGCGGAGCCGAGAGCAGATTATGAAAGATAAGCGGTTCAGGTACTCTGGAGAGTTCAGAGGTGCTCCGTCTGGGGGCAGAAGTCAGTTCGTGAGGGGGCAGTCCAGCAGACCCCCATTTCCAGCACCACCACCTCCTCGAGGTGCTCCAGTGCGACCTTATCTCAGTGCTATACTAGAGAGTTCCTACCGCCCACCAGCTATTCAGGGTCCTCCTAGTGGGTATTCAGTTCCCTAGGGCTAGACACTTAGTCAGCAGCCCATTACACCGAAGAGTTGTTACGAGTGCAGGGATCCTAGTCACATGCGGAGGTTTTGCCCCAGGCTTCGGGGTAGACCAGTACAGCAGGGTTAGCAGCCTATGCTTACCGGACCAGTTGCTCCACCAGTAGTCCGACCACCAAGAGGTGGAGGACAGGTGGGTAGGTGCCGTCCTAGAGGTAGAGGTCAGCCAGGCGGAGGCCAGCCAGTTGGCGCTCTAACTCGGTTCTATGCTTTTCCGGCTAGACCAGATGCAGAGGCCTCAGATGCTGTGATTACAGGTATTATTTCTGTTTGCGGAAAAGGTGCCTCAGTATCCAGGATCCATGTATACATATGTGTCATCTCTATTTGCTCCATTCCTGGGTGTTTCTCGTGAGTCCTTGAGTACTCCTGTTTATGTGTCCACTCCTGTAGGCGATTCTATTATTGTGAACCGGATATACCGATCTTGTATTATTACATTTAGTGGTTATGAAACTAGAGCAGATCTCTTATTGCTCCAGATGACCGATTTTGAAATTATTCTGGGTATGGACTAGTTATCTCCATATCATGCTATTCCATATTGTTACCTTGGCTATTCCATCTTTGCCTAGGCTGGAGTGGAATGGTTCGTCGCTTAGTTCATTTAATCAGGTTATTTCTTTTATAAAGGCTCAACACATGGTTGAGAAGGGTTGTTTGGCTTATCTAGCCTATGTTTGGGATACTACTGCAGAGACTCCGGCTATTGATTCAGTGCCAGTAGTTCGGGAGTTCTCCGATGTATTTCCTTCAGATCTTCCAGGTACGCCACCTGATCATGATATTGATTTCAGTATCGACTTGGCTCCAGATACTCAACCTATATATATTTCACTGTATCGCATGGCTCCGAATGAATTGAAAGAATTGAAAGAACAACTTGAAGAGTTACTAGCCAAAGGGTTCGTCAAACCGAGTGTATCGCCTTGGGGTGCACGGGTATTATTTGTGAAAAAGAAGGATGGAACAATGCGGATGTGTATTGATTATTGTCAATTGAACAAAGTCACTATTAAGAACAAGTACCTGTTGCCGTGTATTAATGATCTATTTGACCAGTTGCAGGGTTCTAGGGTGTTCTCTAAGATCGACTTGAGGTCGGGGTATCATCAGTTGAAGATTCGAGATTCGGATGTTCCGAAAATTGCTTTCCGTACTAGATATGGTCATTATGAGTTCCTGGTGATGTCTTTCAGTTTAACTAATGCCCCGGCAACGTTTATGGATCTGATGAACAGGGTATTCAGGCCATATATTGATTCATTTATCATTGTCTTCATTGATGACATTTTGATCTACTCGTGCAGTAAGGAGGAACATGAGCAGCATATGAGAGTAGTGCTTCAGACATTGCAGGAACAAAAGCTATATGCTAAGTTCTCTAAATGTGAGTTTTGGCTTAAGTCTGTAGCAGTTTTGGGACATATTGTATTGGGTGATGGTATTAAAGTTGATCCCAAAATGATTGAGGTAGTTCAGAATTGGCATCATCCCACTTCGGCGACTGAGATCAGGAGTTTTCTGGGTTTAACAGGTTATTATCGTCGGTTCGTGGAAGGTTTTTTATCTATTGCAGCACCTTTGACCAAATTAACCCAGAAGGGTATTCAGTTCCGATGGTCCGATGATTGTGAGGCAAGCTTTCAGAAGCTCAAGATAGCATTGACTACAACACTAGTGTTAGTGTTACCTTCCGATTTGGGAATGTATACAGTGTATTGTAATGCTTCACGCATTGGCTTGGGTTGTGTATTGATGCAGGAATGGCGAGTTATTGCATATGCTTCACGTCAGTTGAAGCCCCACGAGCAGAATTATCCGGTACATGATTTGGAGTTAGTTGCGATTGTTCACGCCCTTAAGATTTGGAGGCATTATCTTTATGGGGTGTCCTGTGAAGTTTATACTGATCATCACAGTTTGCAGCATTTGTTCAAGCAGAGGGACCTAAATTTGAGGCAGCGAAGATGGCTGGAATTACTAAAAGATTATGATATTACTATCCTATATCATCCAGGTAAAGCAAATGTAGTTGCAGATGCCTTGAGTAGAAAGGCGAAAAGTATGGGTAGTTTGGCTTTCATTTCAGCAGAAGAGAGGCCATTAGCTTTGGATATCCAGTCCTTGGCCAACAGACTTGTGCGGCTAGATATTTCAGAGCCCAGCCGAGTTCTTGCATGTGTCGTAGCTCAGTCTTCACTATTTAAATAGATCAAGTCTCGCCAGTATGATGACCCACACTTAATGGTTCTTCGAGAAATGGTACTACGAGGTGGTGCCAAGGAAGTTACTATTGGTGCGGATGGTGTTCTGCAACTCTAGGATCGTCTGTGTGTTCCTAATGTGGATGAACTGAGGAAAAAGATCCTGGAGGAGGCACACAATTCTCCGTACTCTATTCATCCAGGTGCTATGAAGATGTATCGTGACTTAAGGCAGCATTATTGGTGGTGACGAATGAAAAAGGACATAGTTGAGTATGTACCTAGGTGTCTAAATTGCCAGCAAGTTAAATATGAGCACCAGAGGCCAGGTGGCCTACTTCAACAGATGACCATACTAGAGTGGAAATGGGAACAAATTATATGGACTTTGTAGTTGGGTTGCCGTGGACCTTGAGGAAGTTTGATGCAATTTAGGTGATTGTTGATAGGTTGACCAAGTCGGCACATTTTATTCCTGTTGTGACTATGTATACTTCAGAGAGGTTGGCCCAGATATATATTCAGGATATAGTTCGGTTGCACGGTGTGCCAATTTCCATCATATCAGATAGAGGCCCTCAGTTTACTTCACATTTTTGGAGAGCAGTACAGAGTGAATTAGGGACTCGTGTAGAGCTCAGCACAGCCTTTCATCCGCAGACCGACGGGCAGTCAGAGCGGACAGTTCAGATTTTGGAGGATATGCTCGGGGCATGTGTGATTGACTTTGGAGGTCAATGGGATCGTTTTCTGCCTTTGGCCGAGTTTGCTTATAATAACAGTTACCAATCCAGCATCGAGATGACTCCATTTGAGGCTTTATATGGCTGTCGATGCCGTTCACCTATCGGATGGTTTGAGAATGGTGAGGCTAAGTTATATGGTACTGAATTGGTAAAGGATGCCTTGGAAAAGGTAAAGTTGATTCATGAGCGACTTCGTACAGCACAGTCTAGACAGAAGAGTTACGCGGATCAGAAAGCGCGTGATTTTTCATTTATGGTAGATGAAAAAGTTCTCTTGAAGGTTTTGCCGATTAAGGGAATTATGAGATTCGGGAAGAAGGGCAAGTTGAGCCCAAGGTTTATAGGCCCATTTGATGTGTTGAGACGAGTTGGGGAGGTTGCTTATGAGCTTGCATTGCCTCCCAGTCTATCAGGAGTTCATCCAGTTTTCCATGTATCTATACTCCGGAAGTATCATGCTGACCTATCACATGTGTTGGACTTTAGCACAGTTCAGCTAGATAATAGTTTGGGCTATGAAGAAGAACCAGTTGCCATTGTTGATAAACAGGTTCGCCAGTTGAGGGCCAAGAGGATTTCTAAAGTAAATGTCCAGTGGAGGGACCAACTAGTTGAGGAAGCGACTTGGGAGGCCGAGGAAGTCATGCGGAGCAGATATCCACACTTATTAAGCACTCCAGGTACAATTCTAAACCGGTTCGAGGACGAACGTTTGTTTAAAAGGTGGAAAATGTAATGACCCAACCGGTCATTTTAACTTTTAGAACCCCATTCCCTAAAATAAAACTTCTCGTATGTGCTTTTAATGATTTATGACTTGCGGGGATGGTTGGTTCGGGATTTGGAAGTGTTTGAGTTGAAATCGGAACGCTTGGTTCCTTAAGATGGCTTTAAGAGGCCAAGTCAACATTTTGAGAAAATGACCCCCTGAATAGAATTTTGACGATTCCAATAGCTCTATATGGTGATTTTGGACTTAGGAGCGTGTTCGGAATTTTATTTGGAAGTCCGTAGTTAAATTAGGCTTGAAATGGCTAAAATAGGAATTTAAGTTTAGAAGTTTGACCGGGGAGTTGACTTTTTGATATCGGGGTCAGAATCCAGTTCTGAAAATTTATATAGCTCTTTTATGTCATTTATGACTTGTGTGCAAAATTTGAGGTCAATCAGACTTGAATTGATAGGTTTCGGTACATAATGTAGAAGTTAGAAATCTTAAGTTTCATTAAGCTTGAATTGGGGGATGATTCGTGGTTTTAGCACTGTTTGGTGTGATTTGAGGGTTTGACTAAGTTCGTATGATATTTTGGGACTTGTTGGTATAATTGTTCGAGGTCCCAAGGAGCTCGGGTGAGTTTCGGATGACTAGCGGATCACTTTTGGCCTTTGGAACACTGATGATAACTGCTGGTATTTTCTTCTAGTATCCTTATACGCGATCGCGTAAGTTGATCTGCGATCGCGTAGAGTAAGTTAGGCAGAGGTTGATTTGTTCTCCGCTATCGCGTGAATGGGGTTGCAATCGCATAGGGTTAATTTGGGCAGCTGGGAATTTGTTCACTGCGATCACGTGGACACGTCAGCGATCGCGTAGGATTGGCAAGTGTGTGTATCGCGATCGCGTGTCATTGTTTGCGATCGCGTGTCATTGTTTGCGATCGCGTAGGGGAAATTTGAGAGGAAGCTGCGCCACGCTTTTGTGCTACGTGATCGCGTGAAGAGGGATGCGATCGCGTAGAGTCAGAACCTGGTACATCGCGATCGCGTGGGACTTGATGCGATCCCGTAGGGTTAATGTTTAGGCAGTAAAATTTGTGCTACGCGATCGCGTGAGGAAGTTTGCAATCGCATAGAAGAAATAACTGGGCAGAGAGTTTAAGTTCTGAAGATGGGACTTCATCCCATTTTCCATTTTTAACGATTTGGAGCTCGAATTTAGGCGATATTTGGGAGATTTTAAGAGAAAATAACGGGGTAAGTGTTCTTAACTCAATATTGGTTAAATTACCCGAATCCATCACTATTTTTTTCATTTAATTGGTGAATTGAGTTGGAAAAGTTTGAAAACCCCCTTGGATAGATTTGAGGATTTGAGGGCCGAATTGTTATCGGAATTTTGTGATTTTGGTATGGGTAGAGTCGTGGTTGAGCAGGCGTTAATATTTCGTAACTTTCGCTGGATTCCGAGACGTGGGACCGTCCCACAGACAAAATTTTAATTAATTTCAGAAATTTTATAAAAAATGTAGTATTTTCTTATAAAATTGATTCCAATAATATTTAGTAATTGTATCGAATTATTTTGGCTAGATTCGAGCCAGACAGAGTTGGATAATCATGGAAAAGGCCTTCTAGTGGATTAAATTGGAGCAAGATGAGGTAAGTCTCTTGTATAATCTAGGGAGGGGGAAATTTCCTCATAGGTGATTGAAAATTAAATAATTGTTGCTAATTGTGGGGGCTACGTACGCACGAGGTGACGAGAGTCCGTGCGTAACTACTATTAATGCTAAAAGTCCGGGTAGTTTAGGACTCAAAAGCATGAATTACTTGTGTAAATGGTAGTCTTTACTTAATTAAATTATTTGATATATTTATATATATATGTTGTGAATTATTAGATAAAGTATTAAAGGATGGAAATCTCATATGTTTGATTTTCTGTTTAAATTAATTAATTATTAAAAGAAATTATTCTTCCTCCCTAATTTATCTTATAATAATTATACTCTCCTTCCGAAGATACATAAGAAAATGTCCTTCTTTCTTATGGAGCGGACCGAACGCCTCGGTAGGATAGATGCATCTATGGATCGTGCCGCACGTCCCTCGGCAGTGTACACGACACTCTGGATCGGGCCGTACGTCCTCGGCAGAAATCGTGCTTAATAATAATAATTACACGATACTTTAATAGTTATTTCAAGCTTGCGAAGCTAATTGATAAATTGGAGAATCCTTGAAATTTAATGAATTATTATTCCTGGTTGTTAAGGAATTAATTGTTATTCGTGTAAATGAGATTAATTGATAATTGGAAATTATTTGAATTTAATTAATATATTGAGAATTGTTGCATTTGAAGGAATATGATTATTTCCGATGGTTAAATAAATTATTTTAAATTCTGTGTATCATGCTGATTTAGATATACTAGTTGTATTTCAATTATTATTATTGACCCATAGTGAGTGTCAAATTCGGTCATCTCGTCTCTACCAATTCGAGATTAGGCTTAATACTTACTTGGTACACGTTGTTTACGTACTCATACTACACTTGCTGCACTTTTTGTGTAGGACCTGAGGCAAGTACTAGTGGGGGACCTATCGTCTTACACTCACATTATCCAGGGGCATAGTGGTGGGCTGCCTTTCTGAGCCGTTCTGCAGCTACTAGTGTCTCTCCTTGTATTTTTCATTCTGTCTATTTTTATTTCAGACAGTATTTGATGTTTTGTATAATCTTCTAGATGCTCATACACTTGCGACACCAGGTCTTGGCACACACACTGGTAGAATTTGGTGTTTTATTATTTTCTTGGTTTTAAATTTTGTCAATATATGCTTAATTTATTAAGTTGGCTTGCCTAGCTGTAGTGTTGGGCGCCATCACGACCTATAGGTGAAACTGGGTCGTGACAACAACCGTACAGCAAAAATCTCATGCATCACCACAATAAGTACAACAACAACAATGACAATAATACAAGGATACGACAAATACGTCAACTCAGAAATTCCAGAACTCAAGGAAATAGAGGAACTAATTCACAAGGAGTTACCACAATAGAGAATGCTAGTCATAATAAGAACAGCTCAACAAGGGAGAAAATAATGTGTAACAACGGTCCCACAAAGTACTGTTCAACAACGAGGGAGATATCACGAGTCAATAATTCCAATAAGGATAAGTCAACTAAGATATAGGATATCTAAACTTCTTTTAAGGTTGGGCAAGCATGAAAGAGACACAACAACTTCAATTAAGGATAAGCAATATAAAGAAAATCATAGCCTCAATTAAAGATGAACAATTACAGAAGAGATAATTATTACTTTAGATTAAGATAAGCAGTTAGGGAAAAGACAACACGGCAATAGAAGAGATACAATTTCAGCTAAGGCACATATGAATCAAATGAAGACAAAAGTGGCTCATGAAGCAATTAATTCCAATTAAAGCAGGTAGA
Source organism: Nicotiana tabacum (assembly GCF_000715075.1). Lineage (NCBI taxonomy): Eukaryota > Viridiplantae > Streptophyta > Magnoliopsida > Solanales > Solanaceae > Nicotiana > Nicotiana tabacum. The sequence continues at coordinate 66,949,563 of NC_134092.1, forward strand.
AGGGAAACTGGAAATTAAGAAACATAATCATAACGAGAACAACTGCATATTCAGTGAATACAAGGACCTAAGAATCCCTAAAGGCCAATTTTTCACAAATAAGTCCAGGTACGTACTCTTCACCTCGCGTACACGGACTACAATTAGCATAGAAGACTCAAATCCTAAGGGGTATTTCCCCCACACGAAGTTAGTCAAGCTACTTACCTCAAAGAAGACAGACCGATACTCAAAAATGAACTTCTCAAGTGAAATGACTTCCGGACGGCTCAAATCTAATCAAAACAACTTCAAAGAACAAATAAAACTCATAAGAGACTATTCCGGATCATAAAGTCTCAATCTTTATCAAAATCTAAAAATCGGTCCAAAGGTCGACCCTAGGCCCGCACCTCGGAACCCGACAAATTTCACAAAACCCGAACACCCATTCCGATATGAGTTCAACCATACTAAAATCATCAAATTCTGATACCATTTCGTCTCTCAAATCATGATTTTTCATTTTGAAAATATTCTTTAATAACCACCATTTTCTTCAACTCAAAATACAAATTAAATGATAAAAATAATGATAAAATCATGGAATATATTAAATTCTAGGTGAAGAACACTTACCCAATCGATTTGCTTGAAAAACCCACAAGGAATCGCTCAAAAACGAGCTCTATAAGTCAAGATATGATAAAAATGGCCTAACCCTCGATTTGGAAATCTTATATTCTGCCAAGGTCTTTAAGCATCGCGAACGCGGAAGAACAATCGCGTTCGCGAAGAAGAAAAACAAAAGCTGCCCAGTTGTGCTTCGCGAACGTGACAACACGTTCGTGAATGCGTAGAGGAAAAGTCTGATGGCCCAACGACTGCTCTTCGCGGATACGTGAAGTTGTACGCGAACACGAAGAGTGGAATGGCATAGCTACGCGAACGCGTGGGATGAACGCGAACACGATGAAGCAAAAGGTTGGCTTACGCAATAGCGGAATGAGGAATGTGAACGCAAAAAACAAATATTCCCTTCTCCAAAATTACTCTTCGTGAACGCGGAGGAGAAGACGCGAACGCGAAGGAGAAAACCAAATGACAGATATCAGCAGTTCAAAATAGGAGGAAAATGACCCGCAACCCACCCGGAACACACCTGAGGCCCCCGGGACCTCGTCTAAACACAGAAAAGATTTCTATAACCTAACGCGGACTTGCTCAAGGTGTCAAATCACATCAAACAACAGCGAAACTAGGAATCGAACCAAGAATCGAACTTAAGAACTTTCAAATCTTCCAACTTCTAAAACTCACGCCGAAACCTATCAAACCAACCCGGAATGACGTCAAATTTTGCAGGCAAGTACCAAATAACATAACGGAGCCATTCCAATTCTCGGAATCACATTCCGACCCCGATATCAAAAATTCCACTTCCGGTCCAAATCTCCAAAAATTCGACTTTCGCCATTTCAAGCATAAATTAGCTACAGACCTCAGATTCACAGTCCGGACACGCTCCTAAGTCCAAAATCACCCAACGGAGCTAACGGAACCGACAAAACTCCATTCCAGAGTCATTTTCATATAGTTCCGACTACGGTCAAAATCCTAAGGTTTAAGCTTCCGTTTTAGGGGCCAAGTATCCCAAATCACTCTGAATCATCTGGTAACTGAATTCAACCACGCACGCAAGTCAATATACATAATACGAAACTGTTCATATCCTTGCACAGCTGAACGGGACTTAAATCCTCAAAATGACAGGCCAGGTCATTACAAACATACATGAAGAATTGACAGAAATAATAATAAAACTCCCAATTAAACCATCAGTTATCATAAAAGTACTCCACAATACAACTGAATATAACACCCAAAATCTGGTGATACCGAGCCATAAGCTCTACATGAGTATACTAAAATATCCCTATACAATAGTATCTATAAAAGGAGAATTAAATAGAAACTAGATAGAGGGTGACTCTGACAGATATACCTTGAAGTCTCTGATCCTAGATCGACTCATGGATGCCTAGGCTGGTATGAAGTTCCTGGATCCATACCAAAAAGATGTGCAGAAGCGTAGTATGAGTACACCACAATGGTACCCAGTAAGTATCTAGCCTAACCTCAGTAGAGTAGTGATGAGGTAAGGTCAAGAAACCTACTAAGAATAAATAAAGAAATTGAACAAGTGTAGTACAATACAATAATGAAAACAATGGAAATGATACAATGAAGGAATATAACAAGAATAGCTACACTAAAATTAAGGCAATTAAGACATCACAGAAGAAATACAGAATAATAATGCCAAGGAAACGATGCAGACAAATACAAGTGAGGTAGATGAAAGATAGCAACAAGAATCACTACCGAGATACCTCCTCGTAGTTTTGTTTCACAATTAATATACACAGTCTTTCCTTATACCACCGCGGGATCCTTTCACTTAGTTTTGGAAATCATTTTCCCGAAATAGCTTCCCGTGTTTTAGCCCATCTTATCACACCGCGTGGCTTCAAATAGTTTCCCTACTAGCAACACGTGTATCAAGCCCACCTTATCTCACCGCATGCGTATCAACCTCAATCCTTATACCACCGCATGCGTATCAATATCATAACATATCACAAATCGTACCTCAAGTGTCCAAAACCACAACTTGCCAAAAACGTTAACAACAATAATGTTTCCACAATAAATAGCCATGGCTCAACCACAATATGCACAAGAGTCTCAACAATAGCAACCGAAAGTGAATATCTCAATAAGAATGATATTTCAGCAATTTAAAACTTTGCCTCAACGTGAATCGCGACCTTTATAACTTCAATAACAAAATTCAACAATAAGATATCTCAAGAAATAACAACTTCAAGTAAGGTAACTCAATAGTTAAATATTTAACAAGGAAATAAGAGAAACAATAACTTCAACTAAGCATGTAAAGGCAAATAACAAGTACAAGATGAGACAAGTATTAACAATTTCAAGTGAAGCATGTGAAGATAGACTAAAGATGATGGATATCACATGTTATGACAACTAAATTAAAGGCATGAAAAGAATCTACATAGCTTAAATCAGTCAATTACCACATGTAGCCCGTGTACCCACTCGTCACCTTGCGTATACGGATTTCACATACCACAATTAACACAAAACAACACCAATCCTAAGGGATAATTTCCCCACACAAAGTTAGGCAAGACACTTACCTCAAAACATGCTAACTCAATCCACTAGTAAGTCTTTTCCGAGATTATCCAACTCCGAATGGCTCGAATCTAGACAAAATAACTTTATACCATAAATACAAATCATAGAAAACTATTTTGAATAATAAAGTTGCAATCTTTAAAGAAATCAAAAAGTCAACTAAAAAAGTCGACCTCGGGTCCGCGTCTCGGAACCTGACCAAACTTATAAAATCCGAACACCCATTCGATAACGAGTCCAACTATAATAAAATTACTCAATTCTGATCTCAAATCTACCTTCAAATCCTCAAAATATAGTCTATGAAGTTTTCACAATTTTCCCCAATTTTTCTAACTCAAAACACTAATTAAATGATAAAAACAACAATGGATTCATGTATAATAGCCAAATCCGAGTTAGAATCACTTACCCTGATCAATTCCTTGAAAATCCCTCTCAAAATCGCCCCAAACTGAGCTCCCTAAGTCAAAAGATAAAGAATGAATTAAAACCATCGAACTCACCCTTTTCTGCCCAACGATCTCACTTATGGGAGCCTTCAGCTGCATCTGCGGCTCCGCACCTGAGGAATTTCCATTGCAGGTGCAGCCCTCACTTAGGCCCCTGAAATATCGCACCTGCGGACCCTAAGCGCATCTGCACTTGTGCTTCTGCGTAGGCCAGCCGCTTCTGCGCGACCGCTTCTACGGATAACTAACCGCACCTACGGTCCCAGCTTGTCGGCATCTGCGGCTCACATGCCGATTTTGCGGTGCTGCACCTGCGGTTCAAAGTGGGCAGGTGTGATTGCACCAGAACCTCAGCAACTTCATCATTCTATTAAGTCCAAAAATGATTCGATTTCAATCTGATTCACACTCGGGGACCCCGTGCGAATGTACCGACAAGTTTCAAAACATATAACGGACCTACTTGATGCTAAAAATCATATCAAACAACATTGATTCTACAAATCGCAACCCCATTCAAACCAATTGAAACCATAAACATCTGACTTCCAAAACTAACGCCAATTCATAACAAACCAACCCCGATTGACCTAAAATTTTGCACACAAGTCATAAATGACACAACAGACCTATTCCAACTTCCAGAATCGGAATCCGACCCCGATATTAATAAAGTCAACTCCTGGTCAAACTTCTCAACATTCCAAACCTTCAACTTTCTATCTTTTGCCAATTCAAGCCAAAATGACCTACGGACCTCCAAATCAATATCCGAACACTCTCCTAAATCCAAAATCTCCATACAATGCTATCAGAACTGTAAAAATTCCATTCCGGAGTTGTCTACACAAAAGTCAACTCCAATCAACTCTTTTAACTTAAGCCTCCAACTTGGGACTATATGTCCCATTTCACTTTGAAACTCACCCGAAACCAAAACCAACCACCCCAGCATATCACATAATTACAATATAACATAGAGAAGGAAATAAAGAGGGGAACATGGCTAAAATACTCAACATGACCGGCCGAGTTGTTACTTGGTAAAATAAAATCGTGTTCCTAAATGGTCATCATTAGCTGAGGAAGGAGTTCGATTTGATATTGTGTAATAACCCGGACGGTCGTTTTGAGTATTGTGGCCTCGTTCCCCCATTTATTGCTTATTTTGTGTTCTTTTATTATTATGTGACTTGTCGGGGTAGTTGGCTTGGTTCTGGGGATGTTTCAGAATGAATTGAGACACTTAGTCCCAAGGTTGAAAGCCTAAGTTGAAAGAGTTGATCGGATGTTGAATTATGTGTAAACGACTCTAAAATAATGTTTTGATGTTTCCGATAGTTTCGTATGATAATTTTGGATTTAGGAGTGTGTCCGTATATTGATTTGGAGGTCCGTAGGTGATTTTAGCTTGAATTGGCGAAAGTTGGAAAAGTTAAAGTTTGGAGAGTTGAGAAGTTTGACCGAGAGTTGACTTTGTGGTTATCAGGCTCAGATTTTGGTTCAGAAAGTTGGAATAGGTCTGTTGTGTCATTTATGACTTGTATGAAAAATTTGGGGTAAATCGGAGTTGGTTTGATAGGTTTCGGCATCGATTGTAGAAGTTAGAAATTCATTAGTTTCATTAGGCTTAAAATGAGGTGCGATTCATGTTTTTGATATTTTTTGATATGATTTGAGGCCTCGACTAAGTTCATATCATGTTTAAGGACTTGTGGGTAAGTTCTAATGGGGTCCCGGGGGCCTCGAGTGTGATTCCGATCAAGTTCGGCTTCATTTTTGGCTTTGTTGGACTGCTGATTTTTTGTGTTCTGGTTTCCTTCATCGCGATCGCGAGAAAAGGTCCGCGATCGCTAAGGGTCTTTGAGGACGGCTGGATTTTTCTCTTCGCATTGGCAAAGTAAGGTGTGTGATCGTGGAAGTTGATGAAATTGTGCTTCGCAAACGCGTATAGTGGATAGCATTCACATATAAGGAAGTGAGGCAGCTGGGGAGGCACGCGATGTTCTTCGCGTTCGCGTATGATGGATTGCGATCGCATAAACTTGGGATGGTAGTTCTCTGCACTCTTTACTGAGTTCACACGAGCGCGAAGAGGATTTGTGATCCTGGGAGAGTTTGTTCTAAGGGATCGCGATTGTTGGTCCGCGATTGCGAAATTCAATAACTGGGCAGCAGAGATAAATTTAAAAACAAACGAGCATTTTATTTCATTCTTCATCTTTTGGACTTAGAGAGCTCCGTTTGTGGTGATTTTAAGAGGGATTTTCAAGGAATCAATTGGGGTAAGTGATTCTAACTCGGATTTCATTATTTTACATGAACCCATCATTGTTTTTACCATTTAATTGGTGTTTTGGGTTAGAAAAGTTAGGAAAAATTATGAAAACTTCATAGACCGAATTTTGGAGATTTGAAAGGTAATTTGAGGTCGGATTTGAATATTTTTGGTATAGTTGGACTCGTTATTGAATGAGTATTTGTATTTTGTATGTTTTGTCGGATTCCAAGACATGAGCTCGGAGTTGACTTTTTGGGTTGACTTTTTAACTTTGGTTAAAGAACTTAGCTTTATCATTTGGAATCAATTCCTATAGCTTATATTGATAGTATTACATTATGTTTTGCTAGATTCAAGCCTTCCGGACATCGATACGCGTAGTGATTTGATTCGTTTGAGGTAAGTATCTTATTTAAACTCGGGTGAGGCACTAGTTGCCTGAATTTGACTGTTAAACCTTAAGGTATGATGCTTCGCACATTTGTGACCTTGTTGTGAACTATTTGAGCCATGTTTGAGGCTACATAGGGGCTTAATCCCTTAATGAACTTATAAATGTTATTCTTTGATGAAATTGCCGGTTTGAGCTATGATAGTGCACTTGCACATGCCTACACTTTAGCATGTCGTTTATACTAGTCCAGGAGCATGAGATTTATTATTCACTCATTTCATATATGAATACTTATTTATTTGCTCCTGTAAGACATGATTGGACTGTAGGCCTATGACCACGCCAGACGGATTGTGTTGTTGTGCCTGTGACCATACCGGGCGAATTGTGTTATTGTGCCTCTGACCATACCGGGCGGATTGTGTTGTTGGCACATGAGTTGTCTGTGTGGATCCATATATTTATGTTATTAGCACGTGAGTTGTCCGGGCAGCACATAAGTTGTCCGTGCGAGTTCTATTATTAGAATGTGAGTTGCTTGTGCAACACGTGGGTTATCCATGCAGCGTGTGGATACAGATACATCTCCCCAGGGTTACCCTCTCATGTTTCTCTCTTGATGGTGTACACGCGAAAATTGGAAATACTGATCAGTGGTTTGGAATGGATATGGAAAAGTGAGGGAATCTGGCCAGTGTGTTGTTGGATTTTGCATTTCATCTTTACTTATAATTTCCTTGATTATTTATCTGATTTAATTGCATATCACCTCTATATGCTAAGATATTGTTTGAGCTGATTATTTGAGAAAATTGGACACATACATACACAGATGTTTTATTACTAAACTTGATGATTTGAATATTGCTCTGTACCGGTTTAAAAGATGAAACTGGTGATAGCTAGTATCATTAATAATTTGTGCTTCTTTTACCTTGCCGTGTTTATTTATGATACTTATTGAGTACATTAGGTCGGTTGTACTCATACTACACTCTGCACTTAATTATGTAGATCCAAGTGTAGGGACCAGTTATCAGCAGTAGGTTGCTTGTTGGGCTATCTGCTAGAGGCGAGGTAGAGCTGCATCCTTGGTCGCAGTTTGACTTGTCTTTTCCTTTTATACTGTTGTTATAGTTCAGACACGTTGTATTAGCTTATGACTCCGTACTTACCAGTTTCTGGGGGGATTTACATTGTATTAGAAGTTTTTATTATATTGAGACCTTAGGTTTATGCTATGTTTATGAATTTCATTATTATGTTGCCTTCGTTATCATATTTTGGCTTACCTAGTCAGTGTGTTAGGCGCCATCATGACTGGTTGGGATTTTGATTCGTGATAACTTAGTATCACAGCCCTAGGTTCATAGGTATTACGAGTCATGAGCAGGTCTATATTTATCTTCGAGAGGCTACCGAACCATCGGGAAAACTTCACTTTCTTGTACTCTTGTCGTGGGCCTACCTATTAGTGGCAAGGAGCAGAAGAGACTAGAGCGGGTTGGGAGGCTCACGCCTCCATCATTCAGTGGGGCTGAGTCAGAGGATGCTCAGGACTTCTTAGACCGGTGCCAGCGGATTCTTCGCATGGCGGGTATTCTGGAGACTAGTGGAGTCTCATTTACTACTTTTCTGTTATTTGGGGTAGCCTTCAAATGGTGGGAGGCCTATGAATTGATCAGTCCAGCCGGTGCTGCACCACTTACGTGGCACGAGTTCTTCGTTCTCTTCTTGGAGAAGTTTGTTCCACAGACACGCAAGGAGAAGTTGCGTAGGCAGTTTGAGCAGCTACGCTAGGAGGGTATGTCCGTGACCCGGTATGAGATGCAATTTTCAGAGTTAGCTCATCAGGCGATCTGGTTGGTTCCCAATGAGAGGGAGAGGATTAAGAGGTTCATTGATGGCCTTAACTATGGACCGCGCTTTGTCATAACTCAGGAGATTGCATTAAGTGATACGTTTGACGAGGTGGTTGATATTGCTAGGCGGCTAGAGCAGGTCCGTAGTCAGGAGCGTGAGGAGAGGGAGGCCAAGAGGCCTCATGGTTCGAGCGGTTTCAGTGGTGTTTCTTCTGGAGGACAGTCCCATCACAATAGGGGTCGTCCTTATAGGACCGCTCAGATGGCTCGTCTGGTTCATCGTGGTGCATCAGTTAGCCATGGTTCTTACAGTGCTCGGTCGAGTCAGTCATCATTCATTACATTACCAGCGCAAAGTTCTTACCATGCTTATTCCTCCTAGGTTTCTACAAGCAGTTCCTCGGGTTATCAGGGGTAGCAGCTCAATCAGAGAAGGGGTTGTTTTGAATGCGGAGACATGAGTCATCCCAAGAGGGATTTCCCTAGACTATTGAGTGGGGTTCCTCAGTAGAGTTCTTATCCGATGATACCAGCACCAACAGCTACACCACCCGCTCAGCCAGCTCGAGGTGGGGCCTAGACAACTAGAGGTCGTCCTAGAGGGGGAAGCCGATTAGGTGGCGAACATGCTCGATGCTATGCTTTCACTGACATGCTAAAGGTCATTGCTTCAGATGCAGTGATCATAGGTATTGTCTTAGTATGCCACAGGGATGCTTTCACATTATTTGACCCTGATTCCACTTATTCATATGTGTTATCATATTTTGCTCGTTATTTGGATATGCCCCATGAGTCCTTAGTTTTGCATGTTCATGTGTCTACACCGGTAGGCGATTCTATTATTGTGGACAATATGTATCGGTCATGTGTGGTGGCTATTGGATGATTTGAGACTAGAGTTGATCTCGTATTGCTTAGTATGGTTGATTTTGATGTGATTCTAGGCATGGATTGGTTCTCCCCATGACATGCTATTCTAGATTGTCACGCTAAGACCGTGACGTTGGCGATTCCAGGGCTACCTAGGATCAAGTGGACAGCTTCTCTAGTCTATGTTCCCAGTAGAGTGATTTCATTTTTCAAGGCCTAACGGATGGTTAGGAAGGGGTGTTTGTCATATTTGGTTAAGGGTTCTCCATTCAGGTGATCTGATGAGTGTGAGGAAATCATTCAGAAGTTTAAGACTGTCTTGACCACAGCTCTAGTTCTAGTTTTACCTTCAGCATCAGGTTCTTATACAGTGTATTATGCTGCTTCTCTGATTGGTATTGGGCGTGTCTTGATGCAGGATGGTAGAGTGATTGCTTATGCTTCATGCCAGTTAAAGCCTCATGAGAAGAACTACCCCATTCATGATTTGGAGTTGGCAGCCATCATTCATGCGTTGAATATTTGGAGACATTATCTCTACGGTGTGTCTTGTGAGGTATATACGGATCCTCGGAGTCTGCAACACTTGTTCAAACAAAAGGATCTAAATTTGAGGCAGCGAAGATGGTTGGAGCTTCTAAAGGACTATGATATTACCATTTTTATCATCCCGTGAAGGCTAATGTGGTGGTCGATGACTTGAGTATGAAGGCGGTGAGTATAGGTAGCCTTGCATTTATTCCTGTTGGTGTGAGACTAATTGCATCAGATGCAGGCTTTGGCCAATCAGATTGTGAGGTTTGATGTATTAGAGACTAGTCGAGTTCTAGCTTGCATGGTTTCTTGGTCTTCTATATATGATCGCATCAGAGAGCGTCAGTATGACGACCCTCATTTGCTTGTCCTTAAGGACATGGTTCAGCACGGTAATGCCAAAGAGGTTTCTATTGGGGATGATGGGGTGTTGCGGATGCAGGGTCAGATTTGTGTGCCCAATGTGGATGGGCTACATGAGTTAATTCTTGAGGAGGCCCACAGTTCACGGTATTCCATTCATCCAGGTGCCGCAAAGATGTACCAGGACTTGAGGCAGCACTATTAGTGGAGGAGGATGAAGAAAGACATAGTGGAGTTTGTAGCTCGGTGCTTGAATTGTCAGTAGGTGATGTACGGGCATCAGAAGTTTGAGATTCCAGAGTGAAAATGGGAGTGTATCACCATGGACTTTGTTATTGGGATTCCACGGACCTTGATGAAGTTTGATGCTATTTGGGTGATTGTGGACCGGTTGACCAAGTCCGCACATTTCATTCTAGTTGGGACTACCTATTCTTCTGAGCGGTTGGCTGAGATCTATATCCGCGAGATTGTTCACATGCATGGTGTGCCGGTGTTTAGGGTATTTTTTGATGTGATTTGAGGCCTCGACTAAGTTCGTATCATGTTTTAGGACTTGTTGGTAAGTTCGGATGGGGTTCCGGGGGCGTCGAGTGTGATTCGGATCAAGTTCGACATCATTTTTGGCTTTGTGGGACTGCTGATTTTCTGTGTTCTGGTTTCCTTCATCGCGATCACGAGGAAGGGTCCACGATCGCAAAGGGTCTTTGAGGACTGCAGGATTTTTCATTTCGCATTGGCGAAGTAAGGTGTGCGATCGGGGATGTTGGGGAACTTGTGCTTCGCGAACGCGTACAATGGATCGTGTTCATGTATAAGGAAGTGAGGCAGCTAGGGAGGCACGCTACGTTCTTCGCGTTCACGCATGGTGGATTGTGATCGCATAAGCATGGGAAGGTGGTTCTCCGCGTTCGCGACTGAGTACATGCGATCGCAAAGAGGATTTGTGAGCTGGGGGAGGTTTGTTCTACGCGATTGCGATTATTGGTCCGCGATTGCGAAAGTCAATAATTGGGCAGTAGAGATAAATTTCAAAATAAACGAAGGTTTTATTTCATTCTTCATCTTTTGGACTTAGAGAGCTCGGTTTGTGGTGATTTTAATAGGGATTTTCAAGGAACTAATTGGGGTAAGTGATTCTAACTTGGATTTGATTATTTTACATAAACCCATCATTGTTTTTACCATTTAAATTGTGTTTTGGGTTAGAAAAGTTGGGAAATTTTTTGAAAACTTCATAGACCGAATTTTGGGGATTTGAAAAGCAATTTGTTATCGAATTTGAATATTTTTGGTATGGTTGGACTCGTTATTGAATGGGTGTTCGAATTTTATAAGTTTTGTCAGATTTCGAGACGTGAGCCCGGGGTTGACATTTTGGGTTGACTTTTTGACTTTGGTTGAAGAACTTAACTTTATCATTTAGAATCAATTTCTATAGCATATATTGATAGTATTACGTTGTTTTTTGCTAGATTTGAGCCTTCCGGAGGTTGATACTCGTGGGAAGGGCTTTCTAATGGAGTGATTTGATTCGTTAGAGGTAAGTATCTTATTTAAACTCGAGTGAGACACTAGTTGCCTGAATTGTTGTGATAGCTACGTGCTATCGGGTGCGCACATGCGTGGGGATGGACCCATGTGCGGGCACCAGAATTGTTTATTCATGTTCGATGTGCTCGGGCTCTTATAAGCCTAGAATTTGACTTTAAACCTTAAGGTATGATGCTTCACACATTTGTGACTTTGTTGTAAACTATTTGATCCATGTTTGTGGCTACATATGGGCTTAATCCCTGAATGAACTGATAAATATTATTCCTTGATGAAATTGCCAGTTTGAGTTATAATAGTACACTTGCACATGCCTACTCTTTAGCATGTCGTTTATATTAGTCCAGGAGTATGAGATTTGTTATTCACTCGTTTCATACATGTATACTTGTTTATTTTCTCTTGTATGACATGATTGGACTAGTGACCTATGACCACGCTGGACGGATTGTGTTGTTGTGCCTGTGACCATACCGGGCAGATTGCATTGTTGTGCCTATGACCATATCGGGCGGATTGTGTTGTTGGCACGTGAGTTATCCGTGCAACGTGTGTTTATGTTATTAGCACATGAGTTGTTCGTGCAACACGTGATTTGTCCATGCGGGTTCTACTATTAGCACGTGAGTTGTCCGTGCAGCATGTGAGTTGTCCGTGCAGCGTGTGGATACGGATCCATCCCCTAGGGTCACCCTCTCATGTTTCTCTCTTGATGGTGTACACACGGATATTGAAAATACTGATCAGTGGTTTGGAACGGATATGGAAAAGTGAGGGAATCTGGCCAGTGTGTTGTTGGATTTTGCATTTAATCTTTACTTGCAATTTTCTTGATTATTTATCTGATTTAACTGCATATCACCTCTATATGCTAAGATATTTTCTGAGTTGAGTATTTGAGAAAATTATACACATACACACACAGATGTTTTATTACGTACTAAACTTGATGATTTGATTTCAATATTGATATGTACCGGTTTAAAAGATGAAACTACACAAGTGATGGCTAGTATCATTAATAATTTGTGCTTATTTTACATTGCCGTGTTTATTTACGATACTTATTGAGTATATTGGGTCAGTTGTACTCATACTGCATTCTGCACTTCATTGTGCAGATCCAGGTGTAGGCATCAGTTATCAGCAGTAGGTTGCTTGTTGGGCTATCTGCTGGAGGCGAGGTAGAGCTGCATCCTTGGTCACAGTTTGACTTGTCTTTTCCTTTCATACTACTATTATAGTTCAGACAGTGTAGTTATTGTTCAGTTTCTGACTTGTATTCCGTTGTAGTAGCTCATGACTCCGTACTTACCAGTTTCTGGGGGATTTACATTGTATTAGTAGTTTTTATTGTATTGAGACCTCAGGTTTATGCTATTTTTATGAATTTCATTATTATGTTGCCTTCATTATCATGTTCCGGCTTGCCTAGTCGGTGTGTTAGGCGCCATCACGACGGATTGAAATTTTGGGTCGTGACATATTGTAATGCAATTCCGGCCTTTTACTCTCTATAACCAACATAAAATTGAGCATGTAAATATTCAGACTTGCATGCAATGTATCAAATAATTAGAAGCAGAAATAACGCAAAAAAACTGAGTTATTACTACTGTTCGGCTTAATGTGCTAAGCGAGGAATTGGGATCTCTATGCCCTTCTCAATGAAAACAAATTTATCAAACGGAAACAGAAGGAGTGTGGAAAAATGGAAAATAGAAGAAGGAAAATAAAAAAACAAGAACATATAGAAACACTTCAAATAAAATTGATACATCCCTTTTTGATTATTGGCCTTTACTCACTTTGCTTTTGTAATGTGTTGATACAAAGTGATGACTATCAATATACTAGTTGGGAGTGGTCCGGGCTGCGCCCGAGCCCAATAATCATAGAGAAGTTGTAAAGTTTTCCTTTTCCCATGTGAAGTTGCTTGGAGCAGTTAGTAGTTAATCAAGTGTCAATTAATAGTAATTTAGTGATTTAGTGCTTTTGGATTTATGTTGCTGCCACTGTTCAAAGTTGTAGATGGTTACAAATACAAAAGATAGTTGGAGATACAAAATAACTAAATTGTCATTAGTAGTTTAGATGTAGTATCAAGCAAGAAAAAACAAAAGGGAGCTTACCAATGTTGGTATCATTTCAAGCCAGTAACTATTATGTCGTTTTCACGTGTTATTGCATATCCAAACCTAAAATGTGTTCAACATGAAAGAGTTAGCTGTCATCTCAGCTAGCCTTAACATAGTCAAATGAATAAGAATTGTAATGTAACAACAGGATATCTCACTTCTTCAACTTGTCCATTCTAATACTGAAAAGTGCTTAACAAAAAATATCAAAACATGAAAATAAAGGAACAAGGAAAAATACAACATGCAAAGAGATAGAGTTGTATTTATCCTTGCTGTGCAAGATAATTGTACATACGCTGCACCATTTAAAAAAATTTCCTCGTATATATTTACCCTGCAAAGAAAGTTTTAAACATTATGTATTCAATGATTTTATACAACGTTAAAAGCAATGCTAAACACAAAGAAGGTAAGGTAAGTTTATTGTCTTAATTGTAGCTTTTTTTTTATTTATCAAATAGGTTTGTATACTTGGTACAAAATGATCAACTGAATTGTATAAGGGCACAAATTGCCTTCATTAGTGCTCCAATTTTCCTCTGCTCCAAAAACCATGTTAATAACTATCTCCATTGCTAGTAAAATCATTAAAAAAATTCTGTGAATGGCAAAATAAAACCCCTCTAAACCTGTCTGTATGGATATATAAATCTTTACTCTAGCTGAAGTCTTCCTGTATTTTACAATGTCCCTAAAACTGTATCAACAAACCGCTCCTAATAAGAATATATTGATAAAGAAATAACATAGAGCAGCACTTACAGGCATAAGAATATATTAAAGAAATAACATAGAGCATCACTTAAATGCATGATAACTTCTTTTAGCTTTGAATGCATACGCGATTCAGCAACTCTTAAGCATAAATGTGACTGAGGAAGAAGCATAACTAAATCAAGCTCTAGTTAATGGATACAGATAATTAAAAGACCTCCCCGTGTTGACTTTACATTTTCCAAAGAGGAACGTTTTTGTATGATTAAAAATATCAACATCAAGATTTGTGAAAATTTCTTGTCTCGCGAAGATCTCTGAGGTCGAGATGTGTGTTCTGCACCCATTTCTCCATGAATAATATACCAAATGTGCCCGAAACCAATAGGTAGCATCAACTTTTTTATTCGGTATAAAATATTAAAATTCATATTAACAAAATTGTCGTGAGGAACGATGACTATTGCAAGAGGCGAAGGGGATAAAATCAAAACATGCCTTGGTTCTTTTTGTAATTTCATGACCCTTTTTAGGCATCTACCTTACAATGAACCTTGAGTAACAGGTATAAGTACTAACATATATATGTGTAAATATTTTGTTCAAAAGGACAATCACATCGGTCCCTACCCCTCTATGTTTAGTCAGAATAGGCTTATACAAGCCACATCATCCGGATGAATTAGTTGCATCAATATATATATATATATATATATATATATATATATATATATATATATATATACATATTTTGTTCAAAAGGACAATCACATCGGTCCGTGCCTCTAGGTTTAGTCAGAATAGACTTATACAAGCCACATCATCCGGATGAATTAGTTGCATTAAATTTTTTTTAATTTCCTGCAATATTGTCATATGGTAACATGAGTAGTAGAGAAGAATAATAATGTAAAAAGCTACTTTTTTGTTTTACTTTAAGTGACACATTTTTAATTTCAATCTATTTAATAAATTTGTTGTGCATTTTTCTTTAATTATTTCTTATTCCTTTCAAATATATGCAAAATAAATAGATTATATTTTTCATAGATGAATTTGTTCAATAGAAGTGTAGGGCCCCGTAAAAGTTTACCTAGAACCCGGGGTTTCGTGGTGTCGAGGTAGGTTAATGTATTTGAGGATTGTGGTCGCGGTACAAACCTTTTGGGTTGTACAGTACGTCGTAGAGTTGAAGGAAATTTTTTGCAGAACATGGCATTTCTGTGGTCTACTATATGACCGCAGAGTCACTTTGCGGACCGCAGATCGGCCTCATAATGCAACAGAACCGGAGCCAAATTTTGAAGAACATTTTGCGGTCAACTATGCGACCGCATAATCATTTCACGGGCCACACAATTCGTCGCAGATTGAGCATGAAGAATTTCGAAGGGGAACTTTTGCGATGTGTTATGCGACCGCATAACTGGTCTGCGGCTGCCGCGGACCTGACCGGAGCAGCCCAGTTTTGGAGGGTGATTTCGCGGTCCCTTATGCGAACCGCATACCTATTCTGCGATCCACTATGCGACCGTAGAGTTGAGTTTGGAGGGTCCATTTTTCTATTTTTATAACCCGACCTTGTTTTAATAAATAGATTTAAGGGGCCATTTTTAAGGGAAATTTTGATATTTTAAGAGAGATGGGAGGAACTAGAGAGAGAAAGAGGAGCTCCAACACGTTCCACTTCAATTCCTTGCTCAAGCCTTGGGGAATTCACAAGGAAAGCTTGCAAAATTGTCTACTGAAGAGGTAAGATTTTAGCTCTAGCTTCCTATTTCGAATTTGGGGCAGGAGATAGGTAATAGGGAAAGTGGTTTTGAGAATAAGAGTTGGTTAATGATGAATGCATGTGCTAATGCAGGTGGTATAGAGGTTGTGGAACATATATGGGTGACCTATTAAAGTGGGGATTGCTTGTGGGGTGAAGGAACATCACCATACGACCCTACAGTCGAATTTGCACACCTAGTGTTTGATGAAATGCTTAAATGAACTGAATCCATGAATCTCTTCCAAATTACGGTCCAATTTTTGTTATGTCTCTAAATAGATCGAGGTTGCTAGGATCTCCGGAACGTCGTAGTAATTAATGGAAAGCTCAAGCGAGGTATGTTGGCTAAAATTCTTCCTTAGAATCGAATCCCGCGATGTTCCCGTAAGTTTCAATGTATGATGGGCCGAGCTCTTACTTCTCATGTTCCGAGTTATTCCTTAAAATTTTGACTATTCCGAATAAGCTTGTGTTGAAAGATATATGCTAAAAATGTGTTCCAAACGCTCCTATCATATTGTGTTCTCCTTCGGGAATGTATTCAAACGTGACCAATGTGTCGGAATATTATGATTTCAATCATGTTTCAATGGCAACTTATTATGCTAAATTGTGAAAGAAAACTCAATGTGCTTAAGATTCTTATTGCTTGTATGTATACTTAAAGTATTGATTAGAAATGCCTTGTTGTTGATAATCCATGACGAAGTCTGAAAGTGAGAGGAGTGTGTATGAAATATGAAATACGGCCGACGTGCCAAGAACAATATTACACTTGTGGCCACTAGTGCCAATAAAATAAAAAGATGTGTGAAAGATTATGAAATGAACTGTAACTCCTTTTTATAATAAATATTTTAGCTGTATCGTTTAGTCACCGAGGAAGGGTAGGTTGAAATAACCTAACCCAAAAACTATAGTGCCCGTGTAGGAGTGATTGAGGGGTAAATCCTCGTATTGATATGTTGAGATTATTCTCTTTAAATGGATGAGATTGATGTGTTGAAATTGTTCCCCTTAATTGGGATGAGATGATTGATAGCGGAAAGTGATGTCGACCCACACGACATTATGGCGAGACGGCTTAGTCGATCGAGCTGAGATCGGATGCCATGCCGCGCACATGGTGGTGTTGTGATTGGATGTCTCGGGGTGAGATTGCTTAGCCGATCATGCCGAGATCGGACTCCGTGCAAACAACATGGTAGTATATCGGTGCTAAAGATCTTCCAACTTAGAAATATTGGAATTTACTTAAAATGTATCGTTCTCTTGACTTGACACTTTAATGTTGTTTGAGGCTCTCATTGATTCCATATTTCTATCCCGCTTTACTGTTACTCGTTCTATTGAGAGGATGTTTAGTCTTACATACTAGTACTATTCCATATGTACTAACGCCCCTTTTGCCGGGGCAGTGCATCTTTAATGGATGCAGGTGGTTTCACAGCAGGTGGCATTGATCACTGATAGCAGTACACCCTCTCCTCAGCTGACTTGGTGAGCCCCACTTCCTATCGGGTTCTTGTATCTTTTGTTCTTTATGTATAATATTTTGAGGTATAGCCGGAGCCTTGTCGGCACTATCATAGTACTTTTTTGTATCCGTTAGAGGCTCGGTAGACATAATGTGGGTTATTTATTAGTTTTGGGAAAGTCAAACTAAAAGCGTTGTATTTGTATCACATGTTCCACTTCAAACTATAAATGTGTAATATATTTTGGGAATTATAAATGAAGTAACTAATGGTAATAAAATTGTGTTGTTCACGTGATCTTCTTGTTGTCTAATTAATGAAAATGCACCTTCGCTTTGTTCATGGGTAAGTTTGGGTAGAAGGCACTGAATAGGCTTGCTTGACTGGGGTATCTTAGTTGAGCGTCGGTCGCGCTCCCTGAGATCGGGGCGTGACAAGAAGAATTATTTTTTTATAAAATAAAATTGTTATATCTTACAGTGATTGCTATAAACTATTTAAAATCGATTTTAATATAAATATACACATAATGAATGTAAAATGTTGAAACTCTAATAAAGAAAACTATGTCTAGAATATTAAGTTACTAACCTAGGAAATCATGCCTGAGCCGAGGGTTTATCTGTAAGGACCCGACCAGTCGTTTAGCTTTTTAGGTCCTTGTTTTCCTAATTAAGATTCCTCGTATGTGCTTTTACTGTTTTATGACTTGCGGAGATGGTTAACTTGGGTTTGGAAGGGTTCCGGTTAAAATCAGAACACTTAGTTCCTTAATAGTGGCCTAAGATGGCCAAGTTTGACTTGAGTCAATATTTTTAGTAAACAACCTCAGAACTGGGATTTGACGGCTCCAATAGGTTCGTATGATAATTTTGGACTTGGGCGTGTGTTCAGATCGGGTTTCAAGTTGGCGGATTGAAGGTTTTCAAGTTCTTTAAATTTGGTTTGGAGTAGACTTTGGTATTATCCATGCCCGTTTGGAATTCCAAGCTTGGGAATATTTTCATACAGTGATTTATGACTTGTACGCAAAATTTAGTGTCATTCCGAGTAGTCTAAGTATGATTCGACGCGTTCGGAGTAAGTTGAAAAGCTTGAAGTTCATAACTTGATTCAATTTGGTTTTAGGGTGCGATTCTTAGTTTTGATGTTGTTTCACGTGTTCCGAGAGTTTGAGAAGGTCCGTATTATGTTTATGGATTTGTCGGTGTATTTGGACGGGGTCCCGGGTGGCTCGGGTGAGTTTCGGACCACCCGGAGCTAAGTCCAAAAATCTGGTGTTGCTGGTTCTAGTTTCCTTCTTCGCGATAGCGAGGGTTGTGTCGCATTCCCAGAGAAGGAAATTTGGGGGACTGGTGGTTGCTCTTTCCATTCATGACCCCTTGTCCGCGTTCGCGAAGGTCTGGGGCCCTTGGCCTTCACGTTCGAGTGATAGGGCCCGCGTTTGCGTAGGGGAAAAGGGCCTGGAAGGAGGGTGAGCTTCATACTCTTCGCGTTTGTGAAGGGGACCTCGTGTTCGCGAAGCTCGGGCGTGTCATGCCTTCGTGTTGTAAGTGGGACCTCGCACTCGTGATGTTCATTTTCTGGGGCCTAGGCAGGTTTCCTTCACGATCGTGAGGCCTCTTCCACGATCGCAAAGGAATGCCTAGGTAGTGATGTTTTAAAAATCAGTACTTAGGCTTATTTGGTTCAGTTCTCTCAACTAGTGGCCTATTTTAGAGCTCTTTGAAGAGGGTTTTTCATCTAGCACCTTGAGGTAAGTATTTTCTACACAATATGAGTTTAATACCTACGTTATGGGTAGATTTTCACATAGCAATTTTAGGATTTTTGTTGAAAAATCTAGGTTTTGATAAAAATGAGATTAGACCACGAAAATGATTATGGATTTGAGTAGAAATTATATATATGGGTTCGTGAGGTTATGGGTAACTTTTATTTATGAAAATTTTCGGAATCCAGGCCCGGGGGTGAATTTTAGGAATCTTCCAATTTGGGTTGAGTAATTACTCTAATAGTTAAATTATGAACTTTTGAGTATATATTGATTAATTTATACAATATTTGGCTAGTTTCGGATTGCGTGGCACCGATTTGAGGCTTTAGTTTGAATTGTGGACCATGAAGAGAACTTGAAAATGAGGTAAATCTCTTGCCTAACCTTGTAAGAGGTATTTCTCCCCCTAGGTGCTATAAATGATTGTTTTGCTAATAATTGTGGGTACTACGTGCGCACGGCGTGACGAGAGTCCACATGTAGCTAAAAGTCATGCTTATGTCCGGGTAGTTTTAGGACTCTACCATGTAATACTTGTATTATTTGTACCCTATTTGCTAGTTTAATTACTTAAATTATATTTGATACTTGATAAAGGATTCGTAAAGACCGAACTTCATTACTTTGAGTTTAGGTGGGTTACTTGACCGTTAGTAGAAATTATGCCTCCTTGTATATTATTCTTGTAGTAGCCGTTAAATCAAAGTTAGTAGAGTATTATCTCTTTTTGTGGATCGGGTCAAACGCCTCGGCAGTATAATAGATGCATCTATGGTTTGTGCCGGTCGACTCTCGGCAGTGTACACATTATTCTGGATCAGGCCGTATGACCTCAACATAAATCGTGCGTGATATTGCTCGGAGTCCGATTATACTTGATATTTCTTCTATGACTTGAGAAATTATAATTTACTTGATGGCTCTTATTTGTTGGAGTTAGTATGTGATAGTTGGAGATCCTAATTGACATCTAGTTGAAGAACGAGTGGGGCATATGTACCCGGCCGTGGAGGAGCTGCTCCCCCTGTTGCTAGAGGCCGAGGGAGGGCTCCAACTCCTACGAGAGGACAAGGGCATCCTAGAGTTGCTCCTGTTGTGCCACCAGTGGATCCAGTGGAGGATCCTGTTATTGAAGAGCAGGGCGAGGTACCTGCCGTTGAGCCGGCCTCGACAGATTTCATGTCCGCACCGGGATTCCAGGAGGTCATAGGCCGTATGTTGCAGTTCCAGGACTCTATGATACAAGCTGGTTTATTTCCAGCGGACACAGCCACATCTCAGGTGGGAGGGGGAGCACAGACCCCTACCGCTCAGGCTCCAGGGCATGCTGCTGCCGTATATCAGACATCGGGTGCACTACCCATGGGCAGGGCTCAACCAGTTGAAGCGGCTATACCAGAGCCCAGACCAGCCACGACCGGCGAGTCGTAGAAGCTATTGGATAGACTGACAAGGCTACATCCTCCTGCCTTTGGCGGTGAGTGACATGAGGACCCCCAGGACTTTATTGATCGTTGCAGTGATAGACTTCACAACATGAGGATACTGGAGTCCCACGGGGTGGACTTTACCACCTTTCAGCTGGAGGGTAGGGCCCGTAGATGGTGGTAGTCCTATCTTCTCAGTAGACCAGCAGGTTCTCCTCCCTTGACTTGGGACCAGTTCACAGGTCTCTTTCTAGTGAGATATATCCCAGCCTCTCATAGGGAAGAGTTACGGGGTCAGTTCGAACGGCTCCAACCGGGTCAGATGTCTGTGACCGATTATGAGGCGAGGTTCTCTGCGTTATCTCGCCATGCACTTATGATACTCCCCACTGATGCAGAGAGAGTGCGGAGGTTTATTGTGGGCTTGCACTATGGTATCCAGGTCACTATGGCCCGAGAGATTGAGATGGGGATTCCTTACGAGCAGGTTGTGGAGATGGCTCGGAGGATCGAAGGTATTCATCAGCAGGGCCGAGAGCAGGCGTCGAGGGACAAGCGGACTCGATATTCTGGAGGGTTCAGTGGTGCTCCGTCTGGGGTTAGAGGTCAGTTTGTGAGGGTCCAGTCTAGCAGGCCCACGTATCCAGCACTGCTGCCTTCTCAGGGTGCTCTAGTGCGGCCATATTTTAGCGCCATTCTAGAGAGCTCCTACCGACCACCGGCTATTCAGGGTTCTTCTAATGGGTGTTCAGGTCCCCGAAGTTAGATTCATGGCCTGTCAACTTCCGCACCGAGGTTGCTTTGAGTACGGGGAGCTTGGTCATGTGAGGAGATTCTTCCCCAGGCATCGGGGCAAGGCAGCACAGCAGGGTCTTCAGCCCATGATTACCTCACCAACTGTCGCACCAGCCGTCTGACTGCCCAGAGGAGGAGGGCAGGTAGGTAGGGGTCGCCCAAGAGGTGGAGGCCAGTCAGGTGGCACTCCAGCTAGGTTCTATCCCTTTCCAGCCAGTCCAGATGTAGTAGCCTCAGATGCCGTGATCACATGTATTATTTCTGTCTGCGAGAAGGATGCTTCGGTACTATTTGATCCAAGGTCTACGTATTTATATGTTTCATCTCTGGTTGCTCATTTTCTGGGTATTTCTCGTGATTCCTTGGGTACTCCTGTATATGTGTCCATGCTAGTGGGCTATTCAGTTGTTGTGGATCAGATTTACCAGTCCTGTATCATGACTTTCTGTGGTTATGAGACCAAAGCGGATCTTCTGTTGCTCGACATGACCAACTTTGAGGTCATCCTAGGCATGGACTGGTTGTCTCCATACCATGGCATCCTTGATTTCCATGTCAAGACTGTTACCTTGGCGATGCCAAAGTTGCCTAGATTAGAATGAAAGGGTTCATCTATCAGTTCACCTAGCCAGGCTATCTCTTTCTTAAAGGCTTGACATATGGTCTAGAAGGGTTGTTTGGTTTATCTGGCTTATGTTCGGGATACTGCTGCAGAGATTCCCATGATTGATTCAGTGCCCGTGGTGCGGGAGTTCTCCCATATGTTTCCTTCTGATCTACCAGGCATGCCACCAGATCGTGATATCGATTTCTGTATTGATTTGGCACCAAGCACCTATCCTATCTCTATTCCACCATACCGCATGGCTCCAAAAGAGTTGAAGGAGTTGAAATAATTGCTTTATGAGTTGCTAGCGAAGGGGTTCGTCAGACCAAGTGTATCGCCTTAGGGTGCACCAGTGTTATTTGTGAAAAAGAAAGATGGGACTATGTGGATGTGCATTGATTACTGCCAGTTGAACAGAGTTACCATTATGAACAAGTACACGTTGCCGTGTATTGATGATTTGTTTGACTAGCTGCAGGCTGCTAGGGTGTTTTCTAAGATTGACTTGAGATCGGGGTTTCATCAGCTGAAGATTCGTGCTTCAGATATTCCAAAGATGGCTTTTCGGGCTAGATATGGCCACTATGAGTTTCTAGTGATGCCCTTCGGCTTGACCAATGCCCCGACGACATTTATGGATTTGATGAACCGGGTGTTCAGTCCATATATTGACTAATTTTTCATTGTCTTCATTGATGACATATTGATCTACTCACATAGCTTGGAAAAGCACGAGCAGCATTTGAGAGTTGTGCTTCAGAACTTGCGGGAACAAAAGCTATATGTTAAGTTCTCCAAGTGCGAGTTCTGGTTAGATTCTGTGGCATTATTGAGGAATGTTGTAGAGTGCGAGGGTATTAAGGTAGATCCCAGGAAGTTCGAGGCAGTCCAGAGTTGGCTTCGTCCTACCACAGCGACCAAGATCAGGAGCTTCTTGGGGTTAGCAGGTTATTATCGTCTGTTTGTGGATGGCTTCTCATCTATGGAGGCACCTTTGACTAGACTGACCCAGAAGGGTGCTCTGTTCCGATAGTCCGATGATTGCAAGGCAAGCTTTCAGTAGCTCAAGACCACATTGACTTCAACACAGGTGTTAGGGTTGCCTTCCGGTTCAGGTGTATATACTGTGTATTGCGATGCTTCACGCATTGGCCTGGGTTATGTATTGATGTTGGAGGGGTGAGTTATAGAATATGCTTAATGTTAGCTGAAGCCTCACGAGAAAAATTACCACGTACATGATTTGGAGTTGGCCGCGATAGTTCATGCTCTCAAGATCTGGAGGCATTATCTTTATGGGGTGTCCTGTGAAGTTTACATCGATCATCGCAACTTGCAGCATTTGTTCAAGTAGAGGGATGTCAATTTGAGGCAGCGCAGGTGGCTTGAGTTACTAAAGGACTATGATATTACCACCCTTTATTATTCGGGCAAGGCGAATGTATGTGTAATTTGGCATTCATTTCAGCAGAGGAGAGTCCATTGGCTTTGGACATTCAGTCCTTGACTAACAGACTTGTGAGGTTGGATATTTCAGAGCCCAGTCAAGTTTTTGCATGCGTCGTGGCTCAGTCTTCATTATTTGAGTAGATCAAGGCTTGTCAATACGATGATCTGCACTTGCTGGTTCTTAGGGAGACAGTACTATAGGGTGGTGCCAAGGAGGTTACTATAGATGAGGATGGTGTTCTGCGACTCCAAGGTCGTCTATGTCTTCCTAATGTTGATGGATTGAGGGAGAAGATTCTAGAGGAGGAACACAGTTCTCGATATTCTATTCATCCAGATGCTACAAAGATGTATCGCGACCTGAGGCAACATTATTGGTGGCGGAGGATGAAGAAGGACATAGTTGAGTATGTCGAGATGCCTAAATTGCCACCAGGTTAAGTATGAGCACCAGAGGCCATGTGGCCTACTTCATTAGATGGTTATACCTGAGTAGAAATGGGAGCGCATCACTATGGACTTCATAGTTAGGTTGCCGCGGACGTTGAGGAAGTTTGATGCCATTTGGGTCATTGTCGACAGGCTGACCAAGTCGGCACGCTTTATTCCAGTAATGACTACGTACTCGTCAAAGAGGCTGGCCCAGATTTACATTCAGGAGATTGTCCGATTACATGGTGTTCCTGTTTCCATCATTTCTGATAGAGGCCCTCAATTCACTTTGCATTTTTGGAGAGTAGTACAAAGCGAGTTGGGTACTCGGGTAGAGCTCAGCACAAACTTTCATCCGCAGATCGGCGGGCAGTCAGAGCAAACAGTTCAGATACTGGAGGATATGCTCAGATCATGTGTGATTGACTTTGGAGGACAGTGGGATCGATTCTTGCCTTTGGCCGAGTTTGCTTATAATAACAGTTATCAGTCCAACATTGAGATGGCTCCATTTGAGGCTTTATATGGTCGGCGACGTCGTTCGCCCGTCAGATGGTTTGAGCCCGGCGAGACTAGGTTATATGGCACTTGTTTAGTGAAGGATGCCTTGGAGAAGGTGAAGTTGATTCAGGAGAGACTTCGCATAGCACAGTCCAGACAGAAAAATTATGCGGATCAGAAGGCGCGTGATTTATCATTTATGGTGGGTGAGAGAAGGTTCTCTTGAAAGTCTCATCGATGAAGGGAATCATGAGATTCTGAAAGAAGGGCAAGTTGAGCCCAAGGTTTGTTAGTCCATCTGAAGTGTTGAGGCGAGTTGGGGAGGTTTCTTATGAGCTTGCTTTGACTCCCAGTCTATCGAGCCAATTTGTTGGCCCAGGCATTTCGCTTCTGCGAACCAAAAAACTGCATCCGTGGAACCACTTTTGCGGTGAAACCTCCGCACCTGCGGAATTCACTTAAGCCCTCACAGTCCGCAACTGCGCTCCAAGATATGTATCTGCGGAATCGCTTCTGCGCCTAAATGTCTGCTTCTGCGCCTAAATGTCCGCTTCTGCGAAGCTATCCAGGCCTACGCATCTCCGCATATGCGGAGCCTTGTCGCATCTGCGGGCTCGCAGATGCAGAAGATCCCTTGCACTTGCGACCATTGGCCAACTCTTTCAAGCCTGCACTTGCGACCCCTGGCTCGCTTCTGCGAGCTTGCACTTACGACCAATCCCCTCGCAGGGACGGTCACACCAGAAAGCCCCAAACTTCAGCAACTTCCTAAGTCCAAATTCCAATCTGATAACCATCCGAAAATCACCCGAGGCCCCTGGACCTCAACCAAACATACCAGCAAGTCCTAAAACACAATACAAACTTAGTCAAGGCCTCAAATTACATCAAACAATATCAAAAAATGAATCGCACCCCAATTCAAGCCTAATGAAAACTTATGAATTTCCAACTTCTACCATTGATGACGAAACCTATCAAATTAATTGACCTCAAATTTTACACACAAGTCATAAATGACACAACAGACCTATTCTAACTTCCAGAACAAAAATCCAAGTCCGGTAACCACAAAGTCAACTCTCGGTCAAACTTCTCAACTTTCCAAACTTCTATTTTTCCAACTTTCGCTAATTCAAGCCAAAATCATCTACGGACCGCCAAATCAATATCCGGACACACTCCTAAGTCTAAAATCACCATATGGAGCTATCAGAACCATCAAAGCTCCATTCCGGAGCCATTTACACATAAGTCATCATCCAATCAACTCTTTCAACTTAGGCTTCCTACCTTGGGGCTAAGTGTCCCAACTCATTCTGAAACATCCCCGGAACCAAACCAACTACCCCGGCAAGTCACATAACATCAAATGAGCACAGAATAAGCAATAAATAGGAGAACGGAACTGTAATACTCAAAACGAGCGGTCGGGTCGTTACATCCTCCCCCTCTTAAACAAACGTTCGTCCTCGAACGGGTCTAGAATCATACCTGGAGTCCCAAATAGGTGTGGATATATGCTCTGCATCTCCCTCTTGGTCTCCCAAGTAGTCTCCTCGACGGGCTGACCTCTCCACTGCACCTTCACTGAAGTTATGTTCTTTGACCTCAACTTTCGAACCTTCCGATCCAAAATGGCCACTGGCTCCACATCATAAGTCAAATCACCATCCAATTGAAACATGAAACACTGCATGAACACTCGATAAACTAGGCGGAAATGCAATCTTCTAAGCCACATCTCCAATCCTCTCAAGCACCTCGAAAGGCCAAATATACCGAGGGCTCAGCTTGCCCTTCTTTCCGAACATCATAACACCCTTCATGGGTGAAACTTTAAGCAATATCTTCTCTCCCACCATGTAAAGAATATCACGAACCTTCCAATCAGCGTAGCTCTACTGTCTAGACTGTGCCGTGCGAAGCCGATCCTGAATAAACTTAACCTTGTCCAAAGCATCCTGAACTAAGTCAGTACCCACTTGGCCTCACCCAACTCGAACCAACCCACCGAAGACCGACACCATCTCCCATACAAAGCCTCATACAGAGCCATCTGAATGCTCGATTGGTAGCCGTTGTTGTAGGCGAACTCTGCAAGCGGCAGAAACAGATCCCAAGAACCCCCAAAATCTATGATACAAGCACGTAGCATATCCTCCAATATCTGAATAGTGCGCTTGAATTGTCCATCCATCTGAGGGTGAAATGTTGTGCTCAACTCAACCCCTGTGCCTAACTCTCGCTACACTGCTCTCCAAAACTACTATGTAAACTATGTGTCTCGACCTGAAATGATATACACTGGCATACTGTGAAGACGAACAATCTCGTGGATGTAGATCTCAGTCAACTGCTCCGAAGAATAGTTAGTCCCAGCTGGAATGAAATACGCAAACTTAGTCAACCGATCCATAATCACCCAAATAGCATCAAACTTCCTCGAAGTCTATGGGAGCACAACAACGAAGTCCATGGTGATACGCTCCCATTTTCACTCCGGAATCTCAAACCAGGGGGATTAATTCAGAGGCTTGAGATTCTGGCACTGAGCTACAAACCCCACTATATCTTTCTTCATCCTTCACCACCAATAGTGCTGCCTCAAGTCCTGAATGTCGTCTTCAGAATATCCGAGTCCCGAATCTTCAACTGGTGATACCCAAACCTCAAATCAATCTTAAAGAACAACCTCACTCCTTGAATCTGGTCAAATAAATCATCAATGCGCTGCAAAGGATACTTGTTCGTAATAGTAACTTTATTCAACAGCTTATAGTCGATGCACATCTGCATAGTGCCATCCTTCTTCTTCACAAACAAAACTGGTGCATCCTAAGGCGATACACTAGGCCTAATAAACCCCTTATTAAGAAGTTCCTGAAGCTACTCTTTCAATTCCTTCAACTCTTTTGGTGCCATACGATACGGAGGAATAAAAATGGGCTGAGTGCCCGGCACCAAGTCAATACCAAAATCAATATCCCTGTTAGGTGGCATGCCCGGCAGGTATGTAGGAAATATATTCGAAAAGTCTCGTACTACCTGAATAGAATCAATAGTAGGAGTATCAGCACCAACGTCCCTCACAAAGGCCAAATATGACAGATACCCCTTCCCAGCCATCCGTTGGGCCTTCAGATAAGAAATCACCCTGCTGGGAACATAATCTAGGGAACCTCTCCACTCGATCCTCAGCAATCCATCGCAATCATCACAGTCTTTACGTGACAATCCAGAATAGCATGACATGGGGAAAACCCATCCATACCCAAAATCACGTCGAAATCAACCATACTAAGCAATAAGAGATCAACTCTAGTCTCCAGTCACCCGATAGTCACCGCACACGACCGATACACACAGTCCATAATAATAGTACCGCCCACTGGCGTGGATACCTGAACAAGTGAAACTAAGGACCCACGGGGCATATCCAAATAACAAGCAAAATATGATGATACATACGAATAAGTGGAACTAGGGTCAAATAATATAGAAGCATCCCTGTGGAATACTGAGACAATACCTGTGATCATTGTGTCTGAAGCAACGGCCTCTGGCCTGGCAGGGATAGCATAGAATCGAGCCCGACCTCCACCTAACCGGCCTCCCCTTCTAGAATGACCTCTACCTGCCTAGGCCTCACCCCGAGCTGGCTGAGTGAGTGGTGAAGTAACCGGTGCAGAAGTCATAGCCTGACCCTCTGCGAAACTTGACCTCCCACAAAACGAGGACAATACCTCTTCACATGTCCAAACTCCCGACGCCCGTAGCAACTCCGATCTGTCAATAGTGGTGGGTACTGAATCGGTCACCGAGAACCAGAATAACCGCTAAAAGAACCTCGCACAGATGAACCCTAAACTGATGGAGCACGAGATGAGCTCTGAGCTGGGAGGGCACTGAAAGATGACTGACCTAGGCGGGCACTATTTGAACTATGGCTAGCTGATGCACCACGATGAACTGGCGAGCCATATGAGCGGGCCTATAAGGACGACCCCTGCTATGGTGGGACTGACCCTAAGAAGTAACACCGGTGAAACCACTCGAACCACGAGGCCTCTTGGCCTCCCTCTCCTCTTGCTCCTGACTACAGACCAGCTCTAGCCGCCGAGAAATATCAACCACCTCATCGAACCTAGCACCTGATACATTCTCTCTAGTCATAACAAAGCACAGTCTATAGTTGAGGCCATTAATGAACCTCTTAATCCTCTCCCTCTCTGTGGGAACCAACCAGACCGCGTGACAAGCCAACTCTGAAAATCTCATCTCGTACTTGGTCACTGACATACCCTCATGGCGTAACTGCTCAAACTGCCTATGCAACTCCTCCCTATGGGTCGGTGGCACAAACTTCTCCAAGAAGAGAACGAAGAACTCGTGCCATGAAAGGGGTACAACATCGGTTAGCCTGCTACGCTCATAGGCCCCCCACCATCTAAAGGCTACCCCGATAGCTGAAAAATAGTAAATAAGACCCCACTAATCTCCAGAATACCCGCCATGCGAAGAATCCGCTGGCACCTATCCAAGAAGTCCTGAGCGTCCTCTAACTCAGCCCCACTGAATGATGGAGGCTTGAGCCTCCCAAACCTCTCTAGTCTCTTCTACTCCTCATCACTCATAATAGGATCCACCTGGGCCTGAACAACTGTAACTGGCTGGGCTGGTAGTACCCCCGGTGTCTGAAGTCACTGCATCACCTGCTTTGGAGTACGGGCGGCGGGCATTTGAGTGCCTCCCTCGGCCTGAGAAGTGGCTGGCATGGTCGAAACTAAAACCGCCTGAGCAAGGCTAGTGTAAACAATCAATATACGGGCCAGAGCCTCATAAAGGCCTGGAATCACAATGGGCACAACTGATTCTTGAGCTGGTCCCACCAGCTCAACCATATCTGGAATCTGCTCCTGAGCTGGAGCAACTGGTGGGTCTACAGATGCTGCTCTAGCTGCTGTACGAGTTGCACCTCGGCCTCTACCGCGGCCCCGGCCTCTCGTGGCCATAGTTGGTGGTACTGGTGGCCGTCTGCTCAATCCGGTACCATGTGTCCTCACAATCTGTGAGAGAATAGAATAATAGAAGTTTAGTTTCTAGAATCAACAAATTTGCACGACAAAGATACAAGAAAGTGAAGTTTTCCTAATGGTTCGACAGTCTCTCGATAATAAGTACTGGCATCTCCGTACAGATCCGCAAGACTCTACTAAACCTTCTCATGACTTGTGAGGCCTATGTAGCCTAGGCTCTAATACAGTTCATGTCACGACCTAAATCTCACACGTCGTGATGGTGCCTATCGCAATACTAGGCAAGCCGACAATCACTATAAACCACGCATCTTTAAACTTGAAAACATTATAAAATAAGCTTAAGAGTAAAATCTCATAATTAATTGATCTGAAAATACCACGACTCAATACAAAATCCCCCAAAATTCGGGTGTCACTAAGTATATGAGCATCTAAATGACAACATAGTCTGACTACTATACACTGTCTAGAAAAATAGAATAGAACAATTAAGTGAAAAGGAGGAGAGTCAAGGTCCGCGTACGCCAAGACAGTTACCTCAAAAGTCTCTGATAGATAAAGCTCCAAAGCTAGCAACCGCCGTGCTCAGAAGTACTTAGATCTGCACACAAAGTGCAGAGTGTAGTATGAGTACAACCGACCCAATGTACTCAATAAGTAACAAGACTAACCTTGGGCTGAAAGCAATGACGAGCTCAACCAATACAGTCCAAATACAAAATTTAAACAATACAGATACGACAGTAAATATGATAATAATATCTTAGAGAAACTCATAATTTGTTGGTACACAGTACAGGAATCTAGACATGCTTTCAAGTTTAATAGTTAAGCTCAATACAGATAAAATACGCAAAGTATGACTGATATGAGGAATATTACATCTCTATATCTACATGTCAATGTGCATGTCACATGTGACGCAACACAATGAAATCTTCATGTACTCACACTCTCAGAGTACTCAATCTAGCTGTCTCATTTCCCTCTCATCACACTCAGTCACTCAGCACTGTACGGCACCTGCATTCACTGCTGTATGTCAGATTTCGGAGGGGCGGATCCTGCCCAAGCACTAATATAAAGCCAATCTGACCTGCTACAGCGTGCAGCCCGATCCTATAATAATAAAGCCTAAAATGCCTGCTGCGGTGTGCAACCCGACCCATATAATAATAATATATATAAATCCATAAGGCATGTTGCAGTGTGCAGCCCGATCTACAAATCTCACTCACGACACAGCTCTCAGGACACAACTTAGTCATCAACCTCTCCTGTCTCTCGGGCTCACAAATCTCATGCCAATCAGCCCAAACAATGATATATAACATAGCAATAAATAGTAACAGAGACTGAGATATGATATGCAAATAATGGATATGACTGAGTACAAAATTGCCATCTAAGCAAATAATTCAACAGCAAAAATGACCCCAGTGGGTCTCAACCGGATAAGCATATAGCCTAATATGATTTCTAACATGGATTGCAGCTCAATTACTCTAACACATAGGGATCATATGAATAGAAACAAGGTTTGATGACTACACAGTACCACAGAATCGACTGGGTCACAATTACTACGGTGCACGCCCACACGCCCATCACCTAGCATGTGCGTCACCTCAATACCAACCACATAACACGTAATTCAGGGATTCATACCCTCAGAACCAAGTTTAGAAGTGTTACTTACCTCAAATCGTGCAAATCTCTACTCCAATAAGCTCTTGCCTCGCGAATCGGCCTCTGAACGCCTCGAATCTAGTCACAAACAACTCGATACAATTAACACAAGTTATAGGAATCAATTCCATATGACAAAAGACAACTCAAAAAGTCAACCCTAGGCCCATGTCTCAGAATCCAACAAAATTTACAAAATCCGATTACCTATTCAACCACGAGTCTAACCATACAAAATTTTCCAAATTCCGACACCAAATTATCACTCAAATCCCCAAATATTACTCTCCAATCCCTAGTCCAAAAGTCCTAAAATTCCACCTTAAAAACACATAAACTAGGTGGGAAATTCAATGGGCATTCAATATTAATGAATAGAAATGATTAAAAGTGACTTACCTCTTGAAATCTAGTGAAATCCCCTTCAAACATTGCCTTAATCCGAGCTCTCAACGTCCAAAAATGAATAGAAGTCTCATAACCCTTCGACTATATACACTACCTAGGAATTTTGCTTCTGCGAGCCAAAAATCCGCATCTGCGGAACCGCTTTTGCGGTGAAAACTTCTATAATCCAACTTCTACAATCGATGCCGAAACCTATCAAATAACCTCTGATTGACCTCACATTTTGCACACAGGTCATAAATGACACATTAGACCTATTCCAACTTCTGGAACTAAAATCTGAGTCCGGTAACCACAAAGTCAACTCTCGGTCAAACTTCTCAACTTTTCAAACTTCTATTTTTTCAACTTTCGCCAATTCAAGACAAAATCATCTACGGACCTCCAAATCAATATGCAGACACACTCCTAAATCAAAAATCACCATACGGAGCTATCGAAACCATCAAAACTTTATCCTGGAGCCGTTTACATATAAGTCTAGATCCGGTCAACTCTTTCAACTTATGCTTCCAACCTTGGGACTAAGTGTCCCAACTCATTCCGAAACATCCTCGGAACCGAACCAACTACCCTCGGCACGTCACATAAAAACATATGAGCACAAAATAAATAATAAATGGGGTAACGGGGCTGTAATACACAAAATGACTGGCCGGATCATTATAGTTCAGCTAGATGAGAGCCTGGGTTATGAGGAGGAGCCAGTTGCCATTGTTGACAGGCAGGTTCACCAGTTGAGGTATAAGAATATTTCTAAGATAAAGGTCTAGTGGAGGGGTAAACCAATCGAGGAGGCAACTTGGGAGACCGAGGAGGACATGCGGAGCAGATATCCATACCTATTTTGCACTCCAGGTATGATTCTAGACCCGTTCAAGAACGAATGTTTGTTTAAGAGGTGGAGAATGTAATGACCCGACCAGTTGTTTTACTTTCTAGGTCCCCGTTCCCCTAATTAAGACTCCCTGTATGTGCTTTTACTATTATATGACCTACATGTATGGTTGACTTGGGTTTGGAAGGGTTCGGGTTGAAATCAGAATACTTGATTCCTTAATAGTGTCCTTAGATGGCCAAGTTTGACTTGAGTCAATGTTTTTAGTAAATGACCTCGAAATAGGGATTTTATGGTTCCAATAGATTTGTATGATGATTTTGGACTTGGGCGTGTATTCGGATTCAGTTTAGGATGACCCAGGAGCGTTTCGACGCTTAATGTTGAAAGTTGGCACATTGAATGTTTTCAAGTTCTTTAAATTTGGTTTGGAGTAGACTTTGATGTTATTGAGGCCCGTTTGGTATTCTGAGCCCGGGAATAGTTTCATACGGTTATTTATGACTTGTACGTAAAATTTGGTATCATTCCGGGTAGTCTAAGTATGATTCAGTGCGTTCGGAGTAAGTTGAAAACCTTGAAGTTCATAACTTGATTCAATTTGGTTTTGGGCTGTGATTCTTAGTTTTGATATTGTTTTACGTATTCCGAGAGTTGGAGCAGGTTTGTATTATATTTATGGACTTGTCGGTGCATTTGGACTGGGTCCCGGGTGGCTCGGGTGAGTTTCGGACCACCCGGAGATAAGTCCAAAAATATAGTGTTGCTGGTTCTAGTTTCCTTCTTCGCAATCGCGAGGGTTATGTCGCATTCGCGGAGAAGGAAATTTAGGGGACTGGTGGTTGCTCTTCACGTTCACGACCCCTTGTCTACATTCGTGAAGGTCTGGGACCTGTGGCCTTCGCGTGAAAAGGCCCGCGTTCGCGTAGGGGAAAAGGGCCTGGAAGGGGGATGAGCTTCATACTCTTCACGTTCACTAAAGGGACCCCGCGTTCGCGAGGCTCAGGTGTGTCAAACCTTGGCGTTCACGAGTGGAACCTCGCATTCGCGATGTTCAATTTCTGGGGACTGGGCAGCTTGCCTTCGCGATCGCCAAGAAGGAATGCCTGGGCGGTGATATTTTAAAAATGGGGACTTAGGCTTATTTGGTTCATTTCTCTCAACTTTTGGCCGATTTTAGAGCTCTTTGAAGAGGGCTTTTCATCTAGAACCTTGAGATAAGTATTGTCTACACAATATGACTTTAATACCTACATTATGTGTATATTTTAACATAGAAATTGTGGAAATTTTAAGATTTTTGTTGAAAACCCTAGGTTTTTATAAAAATGGGATAAGACCACGAAAATGATTAAAGAATTGAGCAGAAATTATATATTTGGGTTCGTGAGGTTATGGGTAGCTTTTATTTACAAAATATTTCGGAATCCAGGTACGTGGGCTCAGGGGTGTAGGAATCTTCCAATTTGGGTTGGGTAATTACTCTAATAGTTAAATTATGAACTTTTGAGTATATATTGATTAATTTATACAATATTTGGCTAGTTTCGGATTGTGTGGCACCGGTTTAAGGCTTTAGTGTGAATTGTGGACCGGGAAGAGAAGTTGAAAACAAGGTAAGTCTCTTGCCTAACCTTGTAAGAGGGAATTCTCCCCGTAGGTGCTATAAATGATTGTTTTGCTAATAATTGTGGGAGCTGCGTGCGCACGGCGTGATGAGAGTCCGCATGTAGCTAAAAATATCATGCTTATGTCAGGGTAATTTTAGGACTCTACCATGTAATACTTGTATTATTTATACCATACTTGCTAGTTTAATTACTTGAATTATATTTGATACTTGATAAAGGATTCGTTGTCACGACCCAAAATTCAACTAGTCGTGATGGCACCTAACCCAACCCGCTAGGTAAGCAAACTTTCAATTATCCAATTCAAATAATAATTATTAAAGCAATTTGAGTGAATAAAGATCTTAATCTTATACATCCCTCAAGAACTGGTAGTACAAATCATGAGCTTCTAAGAATGCAGTATACAAAGCGGAAATGAAATAATTATATAGTCTGTTTGAATAATACATAAACATAGCTTTTATAAATCTAAGGCTACCATGAACAAGAGGCAGCTACAACAGGAACGCTGGTACATCTTCAAATCCCGCAACCATCGAGCACATCAATAACAACAGCCAACATCTGCACGCAATGTGCAGAAGTGTAGTATCAGTACAACCGACCCCATGTACTGAGTAAGTAACAAACCTAGCCTTAGGCTGAAAGTAGTGACGAGATTCTACCAAGGTCAGGTCCAAAACTACTAGTCCACAACAGTCCATAACAACATAAAGCAAATAATACCAGAATTAACTCAGAGATAAAATGCTCAGCCAAATCATGATTTCAAAAATAATAGTTCTTCCTTTCAAGTACATCAGTGAAAAACCCAAATCGTTTACCGAAATTTCCAAAAATATGAATAAGTTTGAAAGCAATAATTTTCCCAAAATCCTTTCAATAATAAATGATATGTTTCATTTTCTTTTCAGATAACCCGTGTAAAACAAATGCATCACTATGCCCATCTGTCAACATGTGTGAGAAATCATGAATAATGTGATGCTGTAAAGCATGAAGAAAACACATCTCTATGCATATATGACATATGTGCATGTCAATGCAATATATCTCAGAGATTGTACTCATGTACTCACACTCTCAGAGTACTCAATCTCACTGTCTCGCATTCTCTCTCACTATGCTCAGCACACTCAATCACTCAGCGCTATACAATACTTGTTGCGGCGTGCAGCCCGATCCCTGTTTATAGCCGACTGCGCTCACTGGGGGTTTGTACAGACTCATGAGGGGCTCCTACAGCCCAAGCGCTATAAGCACGGACAACTCACGTGCTGTACGGACAACTCACGTACTATAATATCATATCTGGATCCGCACATACAACTCACGTGCTATAATAATATATATCAAGCCAACATGGCCTGTTGCGGCGTGCAGCCCGATCCCAAAAATAATATCTTCACAATCAGGCCCTCGGCCTCCCTCAGTCATCAATCTCTCCAGTCTCTCTCTCTCATGGGCTCACAATGTCATGAGAATAGCCCAAAATGATGATATGATGTATCAATAAATAACAACAGAGACTGAGATATGATATGTAATGAAATGATTATGGCAGACTATGAATTTTCAATTTAAAATACATAATTTACAATAATATGACCTCTGTAGATCCAATTAATACTGGCACATAGCCTCAATATGATTTTTAATATGCTTTTCAGCTCAATTTCTTTAACTCATAAAACCCCATGGAAAATGCCAAGATCATTTAAATACAAAATTCCACAGAAATAATTATGTCACAATTTCTATACAGCACGCCCACACGCCCGTCACCTAGCATGTGCGTCACCTCCCAACAATTCACAAAATACATATATTCAGGGTTCATACCCTCAACTCCAAGATTAGAAGAGTTACTTACCTCGAACAAGCCAAATCCAATGTCGAGCAAGCTAAGCAATGCTCCAGAAATTCAATTCTGCGCGTATCAACTTCCAAACGGCTCGAATCTAGTCACAATTAATTTGATTCAGCTCACAAAATTATAGGAATTAATTCCATATCAAATTACTAATATTTTTCAAAAATCCGAAATTACACCCCAAAAATACCCGTGGGGCCCACGTCTCGGAATCCGATAAAACTCACAAAATTCGAACCCCCATTCAACCACGAGTCCAACCATACCAAAATTACTCAAATCCAACCACAACTCGGCATTCAAATCCTCAATTAAAGTCTATGAATTTTTCTACTATTTTCAACCCAAAATACTAATTTGTTGATAAAAACAGTAATAGATTCGTGTAATTTAACCAAAACCGAGTTAGAATCACTTACCCCAATCCATATGGTAAAAATCGCCTCACAAATCGCTTCAATCCGAGCTCCAAGCTCCAAATGTGTTAAAATGGCCGAAACCTCGAAATATATCTTCTGTCCGGGCATTTACTCTTCGCGATCGCGAAGCACAAAATTTTTCAGCCCCAAAATTGCTCTTCGCAATCGCGAAGAACAAACTCCCCAACTCTTCCAGACATCCTCTAGTATAATAATCATAACGTTTTGTACATAACTCCAAATTGCAAATAGTTTAACTTTCTGAAAACTAAACACCAAGGGCTATAACTTTCATTTGTTGCTCATCTCCCAATTCCTTATATATTGCTAGATATAAGCTTCCAAAGTTAGCCCTGTGCAACAGAGATTTTCAAACTCTTCCCAAATAAACTATAGTGTATCCACCATAACGTTTTGTACACAACTCCAAATGACAAATGGTTTACATTTATGAAACCTAGACATCATGGTAATTACAACTTTCATTTTTAGATCATCTCCAAATTTCTTATAGATTACGAGATATAAGCTTCCTAAGTCGGGTCACTGCAGCAGAGATTTTGTTCTACGCGATCGCGAAAGAGCTTCCGCGATTCACAAGGCCCCAAACTGCTGTTTTCTCTTCGTGAACACGACCAAATGTTCGCGATCGCGATGCACACCTCTGTAGGCAGAAACCAGAGAATTAAAAATGGCCTAGAAATGGTCCGAAACCACCTCGAAACTCACCCGAGCCCCTCGGGACCTCAACCAAATATACCAACAAGTCCTAAAACATCATACGAACTTAGTCGAAGCCTCGAATCACATCAAAAAATGCTAAAACCACGAATCGCACCTCAATTCAAGCCTAATGAACTTTGAACTTTCAAATTCTATATCTTGTGTCGAAATACATCAAATCAATCCGGAATGACTTCAAATTTTGCACACAAGTCATAAATGACATAACGAAGCTATTCCAATTTCCATAATCAGATTCCGACATCGATATCAAAAAGTCAACCCCCCGGTCAAACTTCCCAAAAATTCAACTTTCGGCATTCCAAGCCTAATTCCACTACGGACCTCCAAATAATTTTCCGGACACGCTCCTAAGTCCAAAAACACCATACGGAGCTATTGGAATCATCAGAATTAAATTCCGAGGTCGTTTACACATAAGTCGACATTCGGTCACTATTTTAACTTAAGCTTTAAACCTTGGAACTAAGTGTTCCAATTCATTCCAAAACCTCACCGGACCAGAAAAAATTGCCCTGGCAAGTCACACAACAACTGTAAAGCCCAATTTGAGCAGTAAATGGGAAAACGAGGTTGTAATACTCAAAACAACCGGACGAGTCGTTACATTCTCCCCCTCTTAAACATATGTTCGTCCTCGAACGTGCCAAGAGTTGTTTCCAAGCCATCAAATCGTTGTTCCATCTTACCACACATGTACTCGGGGGTGAACCCACGTCACCCTATTCCATATGATCTTGACAACACCATATAACTGAAATCATTGATTTAACTTTAGCCCATAAAACTTGGAATTTAATTTCCAACCTTTAGAATTTCTTTCAAGGCACGAATCTTACATTTATACCCTGTATGAGTTTGAACAAGATGTATCAAGCCATAACCATAACCATAACCACAGACATAATCACCTAACATATTACACAACGCGCATGCTCATAGCATTATTTCTGACCACAGTGACTACTCAAAAACCAACCAAATACTAGTATTAAACCCATATCAAACCAAACCTCATCCCAAAACCTTCGTACACTATTGATAATAAAAGAAACATGCAAATTTTTCATGACCATTTACCAGATCAACAAGTCACGGAGCTCTCTCACCCCAACCAGAACCATAATCACTTTCTGAGCCGACTCTCAATATTATACTCCCGAATATACCGAAACCAAACCTGATACTACCCATTCTAGGTCCAATGACCTTATATTACTAAACACAACTGTTCCATAGACATGCCGGACCAATATAACTCAGAGCCACATCCCGTGCCATCCGTGCACCAATACGAAGCAATTCAAATGTACCCAGTCATGGAAAATGACTCAAATGAGAGAACTGCCCCACCAGATTAACAAGTACCGCCACAACAAAACGCTGAAAATTCATCATACACCGTAGAACCATCACCCGATTTTAACACATTGTTCATACCTTAACATAACTCCGCTGCAATGCGTGACCCCATCCAAATGCTGGTCCATAATATATACCTTGAGCCATCCCGCTCAAAATTAATAACCACAGAGAGGCAAATGACAAAAAATGCCACACAAAACCTGAAAGAACATAACCATTACGCAATCGATCATGCAATACCCAAATACTCATCACGCTCAAATTCTGCTATAAAGCTCAAATAGAACCGCACCTTCTGTGCACATAACCAATGAATCACAACTCCTCGTAGCATAAATGAGTAACTCACAGATCATTTCAGAACATGAATAAGTTCAACATCAATCGAATGACACATCCCTCAACAATAGCAGTATGAAGCCAACCATTCCAGCTCGGTGTAGAATACATATCTTAATTGGGCCTACCAATGGACCTCCAAATCAACTCGGGTTACCTACAAATAGATAAAAATCCCTCCAAAATTCCATAATGACTGAATCACAATACATTCTATCATCTGGCTAGCTCCGGCCATAACTTCATAGTCCATAACCATGAAACAATTTGCTCCTGAGAACTCCCAAATCTCCAAATCCATAGAACACGCGAATCACCATATTTGATTCCATCTCCACCGCCCGAATGCCTAACACCTCTCTCATACACGATCATCCCACGAGAAATACTTTAAAAGTTCTTCCGTGCCACTTGGCAAAATTTGAATATCAGCAGTCTATCAACCATGTGAGTACCGCAATACTAATTAAACATCCGTAAGTCAAAATACAATGCGCCTTCTAAAATACGCACCCTTATCATACACCTAGTAGTAATCGTAATCATCTAGTCATTTGGAACCGCCCATGTTGTCTAAGAATTCATGACCATTCTGCCCAAACTTCGTTACCTTCCTTCAAGACTGAACTGCCACCTTGTACATGTAAATCTAACTTCCGCATAACATATAACATCTATCTTGCCATCATGTGAAAAGCACAAGAATCTCATTATCACTCTGGTCACCAGCAAATTACATATCCAGTTAGTTAGAAATCTTTATCTTGCTTCCGTCCAAGAGGAAATCATAATACACAACACGTTTCTCACACCAGTAGAAAATATCTAGTTCCAATCATGGTAGAAACCATCAAGAACACTTTGAAATCCATCTGCACATAACCAAGCTATTAGAACTAAATTTCTCTAACTCGACCAAACCACGTAGGTCACCAAACCCAAGAATATTACCACCAAAATATCTGTAGAGTCTCACCACATCATAATTACCCATATAAATACCACAACTGAAACACCCACTCTGAAAATACCTTATTTGAGTCTAAGGCCATTTCATTCACCTTCCTAATACCAAAATATAAAATCCATAATGATATACAAAAATGCCACAAGTCTCGACACCATCCAACTTAAATCTCAGATTTTAGCCGCAAACAAATACGCCAAAAATTCTCAATTGGTACATATAAATCTCGAATCCATTAGAACTTTCTCGATAATTACCCCCATTGTTCAAATCCACATTACACTGCCCAAATGGGCCAAAAGACACGTGCCCCATTAGCACAATAACTCTCAAAGAAGTAACTCTACTTTAATACCACCTAGCAAATCCATACTCCGTGCGCACTATATCATTCACAAATAATAACTCACTCATCCCACGATTTTCATATATTCATACGTGCAATATAACCCGTATCCTGGAATTTCCTTATTCGAGCCATTATCGATCTCAACTATTGCAAGTCATAACTAACCCGCCAGTATGCCTCAGCCCAAAACTAAACCTTTACATATGATCATGAAATTGAATTATCAATAGCTGACTCCCCCACTTGGCTCAAAGCCATAGATTAAAACATTCCATAACTCACAATACCAATACTCTATTACTGTCATAATGCCACAGTCAGTTCAACAAAACTTCTTCTCAAACTCATGCAACGCCAACCAAAAAAATACCCCAAATCATCTGCTAAGCTCGCAATCATTCTCTTGACACTCAAGTCAACTTTCTCAGCTAGATTCAAATTCAAATCTTCACACATATGCCCCACTGGCAGAACAAAAACTCTCCACTCACATCATAAGGAATACACCTATGTAGATTACTCTGTAGGAAATAACCAACCAGCTTAACCTCAAATTGTTATCTTGATATACCCTTTCACAGTCATAATTACTATGCAATCACTTAGTCTATCTGAGTCCAAACTCACTAACCAGACATGAGAATTTAATTTGACCCAAAATTTAACAATCGTAAAAGATCCTTCAAAACATTCACACTTGAGACTGTACGTCACATCAAAACGAAAATCAAGCACCCAATGGCCTTTTACATTTTAAGGAAACACTTCTTGTCACATTCAAATCGTCTTAACACATCCCGCAGTTACATCATACTCATCACAAAGACATTTCACCGCTCATCGAGCCACAAATTCCACTGTAGGGTCCTTACCGGACATATGAGTCCAATTGTACAGATTACAACTGAAGCTACCGAGCTCAAGCTACGGTCTAACCATGGCCTCAAGTCCTCTAGACTGGCCCATCACCAAAACACAGAATACTAACCTCAAACCTCGTTCATAGAATCACAAGTCGACGATGCACATCTGATACCAAACGCTCATGTGTGTATACGAATACGTGGAAGGAATTCAAAGAGTTATGTCCCAAGCTGAATCAATCCTGCACGATAAGAAAGAAAGATAGGAAGTATATATTCTAAATGCCCTGTAGTCTCTCGAAGATAAGTATGGACGTCATCATACCGATCCGTAAGACCCTACTAGACACTTTCTCATGACTTATAGAACCTATGAACCTAGAGCTCTGATACCACCTTGTTACAACCCAAAATCCAACTAGTCGTGATGGCACCTAATCCAACCCACTAGGTAAGCCAACTTTCAATTATCCAATTCCAATAATAACTATTAAAGCAATTTAAGTGAATAAAGATCTTAATCTTAAACATCCCCCAAGAACTGGTATTACAAATCATGAGCTTCTAAGAATAGAGTATACAAAGCGAAAATGAAATAATTACATAGTCTGTTTGAATAATACATAAACAGAGCTTTTATAAATCCAAGGCTACCATGAACAAGAGGAAGCTACAACAGGAATGCTGGAACATCTTCAAATCCCGCAACCATCGAGCACATCAACAACAACAGCCAACATCTGCACGCAATGTGCAGAAGTGTAGTATAAGTACAACTGACCCCATGTACTTAGTAAGTAACAAACCTAGCCTTAGGCTGAAAGTAGTGATGAGCTTCTACCAAGGTCGGGTCCAAAACCACTTGTCCACAACAGTCCATAACAACATAAAGTAAATAATACCAGAAGTAACTCAGAGATAAAATGCTCAGCCAAATCATGATTTCAAAAATAATAGTTCTTCCTTTCAAGTACATCAGTGAAAAACCCAAATCATTTACCGAAATTTCCAAAAATATGAATAAGTTTGAAAGCAATAATTTTTCCAAAATCCTCGCAATAATAAATGATATGTTTCATTTTCTTTCTAGATAACCCGTGTAAAACAAATGCATCACTATGCCCATCTGTCAACATGTGTGAGAAATCATGAATAATGTGATACCGTACAGCATGAGAAAAATACATCTCTATGCATATATAGCATGTGTGTATGTCAATGCAATGTATCTCAGATATTGTACTCATGTACTCACACTCTCAGAGTACTCAATCTCACTGTCTCGCATTCTCTCTCACTATGCTCAACACACTCAATCACTCAGCGCTATACAATACCTGCTGCGGCGTGCAGCCCAATCCCTATTTATAGTCGACTGCGCTCACTGGAGGTTTGTAAAGACTCATGAGGGGCTCCTACAGGCCAAGAGCTATAAGCACGGACAACTCACATGCTATAATACCATATCTGGATCCACACGGACAACTCATGTGCTGCACGGACAACTCACGTGCTATAATAATATATATATATAAAGACAACGTGGCCTGCTACGGCATGCAGCCCGTTACCAAAAAAAATATCTTCACAATCAGGCCCTCGGCCTCCCTCAGTCATCAATCTCTCCAGTCTATCTCTTATGGGCTCACAATGTCATGAGAATAGCCCAAAATGATGATATGATGTATCAATAAATAACAACAGAGACTGAGATATGATATGCAATAAAATGAATATGACTGACTATGAATTTTTAATTTAAAATAAATAATTTACAATAATATGACCTATGTGGGTCCCAATAATACTGGCACATAGCCTCAACATGATTTTTAATATGCTTTTCAGCTCAATTTCTTTAACTCATAAAACTGCATGAAAAATGCGAAGATCATTTAACTACAAAATTTCACATAAACAATTATGTCACAATTTCTATAGAGCACGCCCACACACCCGTCACCTAGAATGTGCGTCACCTCTCAACAATTCACGAAATATGTATATTCAGGGTTCATACCCTCAACTCCAAGATTATAAGAGTTACTTACCTCGAAAAAGCCAAATCCAACGTCGAGCAAGCTAAGCAATGCTCCAGAAATTCAATTCTGCGTGTATCAACTTCCAAACGGCTCGAATCTAGTCATAATTAATTTGATTAAGCTCACAAAATTATAGAAATTAATTCCATATCAAATTACTAATATTTTCCAAAAATCCAAAATTATGCCCCAAAAATTATCTGTGGGGCCCACGTCTCGGAATACGATAAAACTCAAAAAATCCAAACCTCCATTCAACCACGAGTCTAACCATATCAAAAATTACTCAAATCCGACCACAACTCAGCATTCAAATCCTCAATTAAAGTCCATGAATTTTTCTACTATTTTCAACCCAAAACACTAATTTGTTGATAAAA
This sequence comes from Nicotiana tabacum, assembly GCF_000715075.1. Lineage (NCBI taxonomy): Eukaryota > Viridiplantae > Streptophyta > Magnoliopsida > Solanales > Solanaceae > Nicotiana > Nicotiana tabacum. The sequence goes on from NC_134092.1 coordinate 66,993,133, forward strand.
ACAATAATAGATTCGTGTAATTTAACCAAAACCGAGTTAGAATCACTTACCCCAATCCATATGATGAAAATCGCCTCACAAATCGCTTCAATCCGAGCTCCATAGCTCCAAATGTGTTAAAATGGCCGAAAACTCGAAATATATCTTATGTACGGGCATTTACTCTTCGCAATCGCGAAACACAAAATTTTTCAACCCCAAAATTGCTCTTTGGGATCGCGGAAAATGCTTCGTGATCACGAAGAATAAACTCCCCAACTCTTCCAGACAACCTATAGTTTAATAATCATAACATTTTATACATAACTCCAAATTGCAAATAGTTTAACTTTCTGAAAACTAAACTCCAAGGGCTATAACTTTCATTTGTTGCTCATCTCCCAATTCATTATATATTGCTAGATATAAGCTTCCAAAGTTAGCCCTGTGCAACAGAGATTTCCAAACTCTTCCCAGATAAACTATAGTATATCCACCATAAAGTTTTGTACACAACTCCCAATGACAAATAGTTTACATTTATGAAACCTAGATATCAAGGGCTACAATTTTTATTTTTGGATCATCTCCAAATTCCTTATAACTGCGAGATATAAGCTTCCAAAGTCGGGTCAGTGCAGAAGGATATTTCTCTATGCAATAGCAAAAAGGCTTCCGCGATCACGATTCACAATGCCCAAATAGCAAAATTGCTCTTCGCAATCGCGATCATTTGTCCGCTATCGCGATGCATACCTCTATGGCCAAAAACCAGCAACTAAGAATGGCGTAGAAATGGTCTGAAACCATCCCGAAACTCACCCGAGCCTCTTGGGACCTCAACCAAATATAACAACAAGTCCTAAAACATCATACGAACTTAGTCGAAGTCTCGAATCACATCAAATAACGTTAAAACTATGAATCGCACCTCAATTCAAGCCTAATGAACTTTGAACTTTCAAATTCTATATCTTGTGCCGAAATATAACAAATCAATCCGGAATGACTTCAAATTTTGTACACAAGTCATAAATGACATAACGAAGCTATTCCAATTTTCAAAATCGAATTCCGACCTTGATATCAAAATGTCAACCCCCCGGAAAAACTTCCCAAAAATTCAACTTCCGGCATTTCAAGCCTAATTCCACTACGGAGCTCCAAATAATTTTTCAGACACGCTCTTAAGTCCAAAATTATCATACGGAGCTATTAGAATCATCAGAATTAAATTCCGAGGTCGTTTATACATAAGTCGACATCCGGTCACTATTTTCACTTAAACTTTAAACCTTGGAACTAAGTGTTCCAATTCATTCCAAAACCTTATCGGACCCAAACCAATTGCTCTGGCAAGTCACACAAAAACTGTAAAGCCAATTTGGGCAGTAAATGGGGAAACGGGATTATAATACTCAAAATGACTGGTCGGGTTATTACATTCGTAAAGAACGAACTTCATTACTTTGAGTTTTGGTGGGTTACTTGACCATTGGTAGAAATTATACCTCCTTGTGTATTATTGTTGTAGTAGCCATTAAATCGGAGTTCGTAGAGTATTCTCTCTTCTTGTGGATCGGGCCGAATGCCTCGGTACTATAATAGATGCATTCATGGTTTGCGCCGGTCGACCCTTGGCAGTGTACATATTATTCTGGATCGGGTCGTACAACCTCGGCATAAATCGTGCGTGATATTGCTCGAAGTCTGATTATACTTTATATTTCTTCCATGACTTGAGAAATTATAATTTACTTGAACGCTCTTATTTGTTGGAGTTAGTATGTGATAATTGGAGATCTTAATTGGAATCTAGTTAAAGAACCAATTATTTATTGTTCATTATTGCGTTATTATTATTGATATATTCCATGCCTATTTAGAATTTTTGTACTTTATTTATTAGCCCTTAGTAAGTGTCGATGTCGACCTCCAGGCACTACTTCTTCGATTTTAGACTAGATACTTACTGGGTATATATTGTTTATGTACGCACGCTACACTTCTTCCCTAATCGTGCAACATCTGAGACAGGTGCATCTGGCGGCCATTCAGGTGCATACCCCCGTTACCCCGAGGCTTAGTGGTGAGCTGCTCTCTATGCCCATTCTGCCGCGCCCGCAGTCTCTTCTTATTGTATTTATTTTCTGTCTATCTTACTCTAGACAGTAGTATATGAGGTTTTGTATATTCTACTAGTTTGCTAATACACTTGTGACACCGGGTTTTGGAAATATTCTAGTAGACATTTTATGGTTTTTAGTATTAAATTCACTATTTTACTCTTTCATTATTTTATGCTTTACTTTAATATAATTTTCTATTAATCATTGTCATAATAAATAAAGTCAATTATTTTGAAAATATTTAAAAGAACAATTGCATGGCTAGTTCACCGTTGGCTTGCCTAGCAGCGATGTTGGGCGCCATCACAACCTATAGTGGAAATTGGTTGGTGACATTATCGGAAATAGCTTTTGCACCTGCACAGGATAGGGATAAGTCTGTGTACACACTATCCTCCCCAAACCCCATTTGTAGGATTATTGTTTCTAACCTAGGAAACCATAAGGAGAAGTGTTCAACATTAGTACACAAAACATCCTTCCAAATGACTAAAATGTAGAAGAAAACAACTATTGCTTCTTTTTGTACCTGTTAACTTTATCAAAGCTTCAAAAAAATGAAATATCCGAAAAGTTTCCTAAAACCCAAATGCAACTCTAGTATTTAGAATTTACGGTCAATATACTTACGAACAAAGTCAAGAATCAAGGTTTAGAAAAGTAAATTTAGTTTGGTAATGTGTGAAATTATTCCATTGTTTATTAACTTATTAAAATACCATCTAGAAATAGGAATATAATAAAATTTTGAAATAATGGCCATTCAAGGTTTCATCTTTCAAAATAAAATTTTAATTTACTATCCAAACGTTTAATTTAAAATTTGGAAAGAAAGACAAAAATAAAGTAAACAAATACATTATAATCGGTTTTAGTACTTTGATCTTCCTATTTGCTGATGTTCACGTATTTTTTCTTCTTATGATATCTTAAATACGTTCTATGTTATGAAATATTAATATTAATGTGGAAACTTAGCTAGCATTTGGACATAAATTTGGTTGAAACTTAAAAAAAGAGTCTTTAAAATTGTGTTGAAAATAATTTTGAAAGTTAAAATTTTGTTTGGACATGTATTTTATTTGAGAAAAAATTAATGTTTTGTTAGTGAAAGAAATAATTTCACCCAAACTACCCTAAACCAGATTTGGGAATTTGGAAAAAAACAAATCAATTTTTTTTCAAAAACTGATCATATTCCATGAACGAACAATGTTTTTAATTTTGTTTTTTGAAAAAATGATTATCAAAATCTATGGCTAAACGGGAGCTTAGTATAATGAATATTTGAAAAAAACTTAAAGTTTTATGAGTGGAAGAAAAAATTTCACCCAAACTACCCTAAACCAGATTTTGGGAATTTGATATGTTTTTCAAAAACTGATCATATTCCATGAACGAACAGTACTTTTAAATTTTATTTTAAAAAAAGTTACCAAAATCTATGGCTAAACGCGAGCTTATATAATGAATTTGAGTTATACTAAAAATAAGGATATTGTCCTTTAGGATACCAATGATATTCTCTTTTAAACACCACCACATTTTTAATTAAGTCCTATAAAATTCACCCAAAATTATAAAAGGCAAAGTAGAAATGAATTCAATTATATTGATTATGAAGGATGAAAGTGAGTTTATTTATCTACTGTTTTTATTAGATAAATGATGATTTAAAAGGAAAACTTATCCATTTCTGATTGGAGGAGCAAATATCATTTCTATTCTATAATAGTCCTTAATAAATTACGAACCTAAAAATAAATAGACGAAGTTCAGAAAAAAACCTCCTCTTAATTAGCTTAATCACCATGAGAAGTCGCACATCTAAATTGACATCCAATAACTAATACAAACTAAAGTTTAATTGAAAATAGTTAATTGGAGGTTAATAAGAAGTCCTTGATTTGACCGCCATGTAAACATGCTAGATGTATTGGAAATTTTATCCATTATTTTTTTATATTTATAATATTTTTCTTATTTTTTAGTATTTTATTATGTATTTTTCGTTTTATAATAAATATTTTTCAAAAATAAAATATTATTTTTTATAAAAAATATCATTTACAATGTTTAAAAACCATTTGTGAATGTATTAGCTAAGTTGTACTTTAGTTTGTGCAATTTGGTATTGTACATGTCTATTATGATTTTCTAACCAAAACATGTCTACTCCTATCACTTAGTTCAAGGTGCTTGCTGCCACGCTGAGGCGGACATGCATGGGGGACGCTGGCATGCGGCGTGGGCATTGGGGGCATGCATGGCTTGGCCGTTCTATGTCACCGGTGTTCGCAAAGTGTGCCGACAAGCACTCGTGTGTGCTAGTAGTACGTTTGGTGGTGGCATTGCTCGTGGCAATTGCTGCCCTTTGGCAACAGAACGGCTGAGCATCGTGCAAGTAGCGCCGCAAGGTGCCATGCGCGTGCGGCTAGGATTAGTACATGTCGATGGTCGTGCGGTTGTTGTGGGAAACATTGGGTGGCGACATCGCTCGTAGTAGCAGTTGGCTTTTGGCAACGGAACGGCGGAGCATCGTGCAAGTAGCGCCGCATGGTGCCATACGCATGGGGCTAAGCTCAGTACATGTCGAATGTCGTGCGATTGTTGTGGGTAGTGTCTGGCATCGCTCGTGGAAGCTGTTGGCTTTTGGAAATGGAACGGCGGAGCATCGTGCAAGTAGCGCCGCAAGGTGCCATGCGTATGAGGCTAAGCTCAGTACATGTCGAACGTCGTGCGGTAGCTGTGGGCAACATCGAGTGGCGGCATCGCTTGTGGCAGTTGCTGGCTTTTGGCAACGGAATGGTGGTGCGTCGTGCAAGTGGTGTCACAAGGCACCGTGCGCATGAAGCTAAGCTTAGTACATGTCGAAGGCTGTGTGGTTGTTGTTGGTTGTGCCTAGTTGTTGCATCACTCATGGCAGTTGCTGGCTTTTGGCAAGTAGCGCCGCAAGGTGCCATGCGCATGGGAGGGTAGCGCCGCAAGGTGCCATGCGTATGGGGCTGAGCTTAGTACATGTTAAAGATCGTGCGGCTGTTGTGGGTTGTGCCTCGTGATGGCATTGCTTGTGGCAGTTGTTGACGTTTGGCAGCGGAATGGTGGTACATCGTGCAAGCGGTGCCTCAAGGTGCCGTGCGCGTAGGGCTAAGCTTAGTACATATCGAATGTCATGCGGTTGTTGTGGGTTGTATTCGTGCATTTAACTTGTGGAGCCTTCTTCATTTCTACACTCCAACCCCATGTTCGTGCCTGGCAGGGCTTGTCTTGGCTTTGCAATGTTGGCATTGGCAACAACACATGGATGCGCATCGCGTGTTGGAGCTATTGTTGGCATGCATCGGCGAGGCAAGTGTACATACAGCACATGAGTGGTGTTTGGCTTGTGTGGCTAGGTTGGATCCCTGCTTGAGCAGCGACGTCCTAGCTCGCATGCCATATCAGTCATGGCACAAGCGCAAAATAGGCTTGTTCGGTGTCGGTTTTCTGTGTTTCATACCTAATGCCCAGGCATTATCAAGTACAATCGGTTGCCTTTCGCCCCTCGTGTTCGACGTGCGGGGTGAACCAAAAGCTAAAGTTGTGTATCATATCTTCCTCGATTCGTCGTGCGATGGCTTAGTCTATGACTAGTATGCTCGGACTCTCGAATTCGATAAACGCAATGGGCATGGGGTCTTCATCGGCTCCTATCTGTCCAAAGAATGCTCCTTACGAATGACAGTCATGCTCGTCTTGGACTTGGCCATTCCCTTTGGGTCGTCCATGCTCATGTGACACCGACGTCAATGAGGAATGCTACCTGGTTGATCCTTCCAGTAGTCATATGCTTGTCTCAAAGATTAAGCCATATATGTGTAAGTATGAATAAATTCAGACTGCGAAACTGCGAACGACTCATTAAATCAGTTATAGTTTGTTTGATGGTATATGCACCATGTAATTATGAGGTGTCAGATAATATGTTAAGCATTTCTTTTGGAGCCTTAACAACAACAACAACATACCCAGTATTATCCCACACCGTGGGCTCTGGGGAAGGTAGTGTATACGTAGACCTTACCCCTACCTTGTGAGGATAGATAGGTTATTTCCAATAGACCCTTGACTCAGGAAAGCATAAGCATCATATTAATGAAAATATAGACAAGGAGGGACAGTACCAAAAAGTCATATAAAATAGAATAAAAATAATAAGACAGTAATGTGATCAACAATGAAAGAAACAACAGTTGGTCATAAAAACTTACTACCAATAGAAAGCAAGACTGCGTGCCAATACTACTATTATGAATACTCTAGACTACCTACTCTACTATCCTAATCCTCGACCTCCATACCTTCCTTTTAAGGTCCATGTCCTCGGTCAGCTGAAGTTGCGCCATGTCTTGCTTAATCACTTTTCCCTACCTCTTCTTTGGCCTACCTCTACCTCTCCGTAGGCCCTCCAATGTCAACCTCTCACACCTCCTCACCGGGGAGTCTGTGTTCCTCCTCCTCACATGACCAAACCACCTAAGTTGCGCTTCCTGCATCTTGTCCTCAATAGGGGCCACACCTACCGTGTCGCGAATAACCTCGTTTCTGATCCTATCTAACCTAGTGTGACCACACATCCATCTCAATATCCTCATCTCTTATACCTTCATCTTCTAGACATGAGCGATCTTGACTGGCCAACACTCAGCCCCATACAACATCGTTGGTCTGAACATCACTCTGTAGAACTTACCCTTAAGCTTCGGTGGCACCTTCTTGTCACACAAAACACCAGAAGCGAGTCTCCATTTTATCCATCTAGCCCCAATACGAAGTGTGACATCTTCATCAATCTCCCCACCCCCCTGAATAATAGACCCAAGGTACTTAAAACTACTTCTCCTAGGGATGACTTGCGAATCCAACCTCACTTCCCCTTTCCCTCCCTGAGTCTCGCTACTGAACTTACACTCCAAGTATTCTTTCTTGGTCCTGCTCAACTTGAAACCTTTAGATTCCAGGGTCTGCCTCCATACCTCTAATTGCACGTTCACACCATATCGTGTCTCATCAATCAATACAATATCATCTGCAAATAGCATGCACCACGGCACCTCCCCTTAGATGTGGCGCGTCAGTACGTCTATCACCAGAGCAAACAAAAAAGGGCTGAGTGCCGACCCTTGATTCAACACCATCATAACCGGAAAATGGTCAGAGTCTCCACCCACCATCTTCACTCGGGTCTTTACTCCATCATACGTTTCTTAATCAACCTAACGTAGGCAACAGGTACACCTCTAGCCTCCAAACATCTCCACAAAACCTCCCTCGGGACTTTATCGTACGCCTTTTCTAAGTCGATGAACACCATATGCTAGTCCTTCTTTCTCTCCCTATACTTCTCCATCAATCTCCTAACAAGGTGGATGGCTTCTGTAGTCAAATGCCCCAGCATAAACCTAAACTGATTCTCGTAAATAGACACACTTCTCCTCACCCTTAGCTCTACCACTCTCACCCAGAATTTCATAGTATAGGTAAGCAGCTTGATACCCCGATAGTTATTACAATTTTGGATATCACCCTTGTTCTTGTATAAAGGAACCATCGTGCTCCACCTCCACTCTTCGGGCATCTTTTTCGTTCTAAACATGACATTAATTTACCTAGTAAGCCACTCCAAGCCTGCCTTGCCTGCACTCTTCCAAAACTCCATCGGGATTTCATCTAGCCCGGTCGCTTTGCCCCTGCTCATCTTACGCATAACCCCCTCAACTTCATCAACTCTAATCCGCATATAATACCCAAAGTCACAATGACTCCCGGAGAGTTCCAAATCACCCAATACAATGCTCATGTCCCCCTCCTTGTTCAAGAGACTAGAAATAGGTCTGCCATCTCTGACGGATAAGCCCCTCATCCAACAAAACTCTACCTTCTTCGTCCTTGATGCACTTCACTTGGTCCAAGTCATGCGCCTTCCTTTCTCGCGCCTTGGCTAACCTGAACAACCTCTTATCCCCACCTCGGCCCTCGAGTTCCTCATACAAATGACTAAAAGCTGCAGTCTTGGCTGCCGTAACTGCTAGCTTTGCCTCTTTTTTAGCCAACTTATAATGCTCCCTATTCGCCCTCTTCTCCTCCTCGTCTACACTTTCTACTAACTTCAGATACGCTACTTTCTTGGTTTCCACTTTTTCTTACACCTCTCCATTCCACCACCAGTCTCCTTTGTGACCACCAGAGTAACCCTTTGAGACCCCTAATACCTCTCTCGCGGCTTCCTTAATGCACTGCACAGTCATGGTCCATATAGCGCTTGCGTCCCCACTACTCCTCTAAGCCCCCATAGTCACCAGCATGACCCCCAACTCTTGCGCTTTAGCTTCCGTCAAGTCTCCTCACTTTATCCTATGCTGGCTATACATCGCCCTCTTCCTCCTCTTCTTCGTGATCTCAAGGTCCATGACCAGGAGCCTATGAAGGGTCGAGAGGTTCTCACTCGGAATGACATTGCAATCCGTGCAAAGACCTCTATCGTACTTTTTGCAGAGTAAATCATCAATCTGAGTCTCGGCAACCGAACTCCGAAAGGTGACCAAGTGCTCCCACTTCTTCGGGAAACTCGAGTTTCCTATCACCAAATAAATGCTCTAGGAAAGTCCAGCAAACACGTTCCTCCTCCATTTCTATCTCCAAGACCAAAGCCACCATGCACATCATCATACCCCCCAGATGTCGCTCCAATGTGGCCATTGAAATTTTCTCCTATGAAAAGCTTCTCGATATGCGGGATACCATGCACCATCGCATCTAAATCCTCCTATAAATGCCTCTTGACTTCCTCATCCAAGCCTGCTTGGGGTGCGTACGCACTGATTATGTTCAAAGTAAAACCTCCAACAACTAGCTTAATAGTCATCAGCCAGTCATTCACCCTCCTAACCTCCACTACTAGTTCACGGAGATCCTTATCAGCCAAGATACCTACCCCGTTCCTACCCCCACCCTCCCAGAATACCAAAGTTTGAAATTGCCCACATCCCGCGCCTTATCTCCTACACACCTAGTCTTCTGTACACAAGCTATATTAATCTTCCTTTTCTCGAGAATCTTCGCTAACTCTACAGATTTCCCATTAAAAGTTCCTATGTTCCAAGACCCCACTCTCAGCCTAGTAGCTCCCTTAGCCCTCTTACCCCCTCCCTCTCGCTCCCCCCCTGCTCCCCCTCCCCCGCACTGACACCCTCGAGGGCAAGACCTTACCCTACCATCGTTCGCCAAAACCACTATAATCTAGGAGTCACTACGCAAGCACTATCTCAAAAACAAGAGACAAAAATAAAATGAATTACCGAAATATAATCTACCACTAAAGGTCGCAAAACAGGTGAAAAAATAAAATAAAGGAACTAACGGGAACTATAATCTACAACTAAATGATAGAAAAACAGGTGAAGAAATAAAACAAAAGAACTAAATGAGCTATAATCTACAACTAAAGGGTAGAAAAACAAGTGAAGAAATAAAAAAAAAACTATAATCTATAACTAAAGGATACATAAATAGGTGAAGAAATACAATACAAGAGCTAAAGGGGCTATAATCTACAACTAAAGATCACAAAGAAAATGTGTAAAACTAGAACAGAACTACTAGGGGATGTTTGAAATAAAGATGTAAATAGGTAAATAACAATATAAACAAGTAGGCAAATCTATCACTAATGCAATTAATTTAACAATACTAACTAAAGATTCAAGAACAAAATAGGCAGACAAGGAGATACAATTACACTAAAATATCAAACTATTAAAATATCAGGACAAGAGAGGAACAATAGAACCTGGATTGCAACTCTGAAGAACGGAGTTCACAAATTCTGAATGAGAACTTATCGAATTGAGTAGAAGAGCAATTGTATCAATGCTTGCAACCTTTATAGGGCAAAAGAGCAGTTGGCGGGTGAAGAACGCTACCAATGTTGCAAGAAGATAACCAAATCGCTTTAGGAAAAAGATGGCTGACTTCTTCCACGTAGTACCATGAATCATCAGGTTTGTACTCCCGAACACTTATATTACCCTGCCGAAGGGTCAAGAACCTATCAACTCTGGCCCGTCTAAGCTCCGATGGCAAATAATGATGAAACAAAGCCTCTATAAACTCATGCCATACTGTTAGAAGGGCATCCTCACCTCTGGACAAATCCCAAGACTCGCACCAATTAACTGCAACATCCCCAAGTCTATAGGAAGCTAGCTCAACTGACTTAGTCGAAGTTGCCTTCATTACCCTCAAAGTCCTCTGCATCTTATTGATAAACACCTGAGGGTCCTCGTTTGGATATGCTCCAGTGAATACCGGAGGGTCCAAATTAATGAAATCATGAACCCTCGCATTGATGGCCCTATCTGCATGACCAATACCTACCTCCTGGCGCCGAGCCTATGCGGCCACTAATCGAGTCAATAGCTGAATAACATCTCTCACCTCCTGACCCTGTGAATTTGGATGACGCACTGGGGGAACTAGGGCGGGCATTGGAGCTGGTGCCTCTTGGATCTCCTCTGGAGAGGGCGGGGTATGTGAATTTTGAGATGGAGTCACACTCTAAGACTCTCCTCGAGCCCTGGCAACTTGTGGTGCTCGACTCGTAGTCTCATCAGCCACGGACTTGACCTTCTGGGTGGCTGTAGCCTTTTTATGAATCGCTAAAAACATAACATATCGTTAGGAAAATGAATCCTTATATTGCACGATCTAAGATAAGAAGGGAATATAACATCCTATATGTCATGCAACCTCTTGTTTATAAGTGTGCTGCATAACACACTCATAAACAAGACTCTAATAGATACGGTCTGTAGACAACCCTAGGATAGAACTGCTCTGATATCACTTTTGTCACAACCCAAATCGATGGGCCATGATGAGTGCCCGACTACTACCTTCAAACACCCCTAAGCATATCTCTAAGATATAAACATAAAATAAGGGTAGGTCATGCATAACATCTGTCAATAAACTGCTGAATCATGTTAATAACATAAGTAAGGAAACATGCCCAAAAGACATATATACATACATACATATATATATATATATATATATATATATATATATATATATATATATATATATATATATATATATATGTGTGTGTGTGTGTGTGTGTGTGTGTGTGTGTGTGTGTGTGTGTGTGTGTGTGTGTGTGTGTGTGTGTGTGTTAACTACATATGTATGTATAGTATCGTACCAAAACCTAATAGTAGCTCCGGATCAAATGGAGCACACCAACTCTCACTGAGCAAGGATCCTAAGAAGGGGATCGTCAGCCTGTCTACCTGCACCTGCGGGTATGAAACACAGTCCCCCAGGCAGTAGGGCATCAGTACGAATAATGTACCGAGTTTGTAAGGCATAAATATCAGTATATAAAAGACATGAAAGAAACATGGAGTAAAAGACTCAACCTGTAAGTCTGAATAGCTCTGTGAATCATGAAACATTTATAATGTCATGCATATGCGTATAAGTGTCATATCATGCATAGGTATATTCGTACATAGCATCATCAAGCCTCTGAGGGCATCCGATCATATCATCTCTGCCTCAGTGGGTGAAATTTATCAATGTATACCAACTAATCAGGTGGTGGTGCATATATAATGTCATAACCTTTTGCCATACCCCATATACATATAATATACGCGTATATAACGACATCTGGTCATGGGTCAATGTACATATATAAATGAATGCAATGCATAAGAAGTAAGTCAATAAGATCTCTCGGAATGTCATAAGATCAACATGCACGGTTAATCTCACGAAATAAACTTTATCAACATACATATTTTCTGAGACCCATGAACATACGATATAATAATAGGACATATGGGGAATCAAGAACATAGGCAACCCTAGTACTTTTAAGAATAGAGTCATTTGTAAAAGTTGTCTGTTTGCTCGTTTTGTTGTATCATATGGATCATGCCAAAAGAAAAGAAGGGATAGCCTTAACATACTTTATAGAATCTGTCCAATAACAATGCTAAACTCATCTCACTGCACCTTAATCTACAACAACGACAGTGAAGCTATTGTCAAGCTACAAATGACTCTCTCATTTATGTAACGAAAGTAACTTAATCTGTAACAAAAACGGGTAGCATTTTCCCTAATTTTACTGCTTTCTCAAGCCTACTATTGGAGAGACAACAACACAATACAATCAGCAACTCATAAACAACCTAACTACAATTTGGGACCTTTAATACAACAAAAAGCACAAATATACCATAACACACCCAATCGACAAGGTATCAACTAGCCTGAAATTGCAACGACGAGCGACCATCCCACTATCCTACCACATGTGGAATTTCTCCACGCCCTTTATCCTTCCAAACTCCATAAATCAGTAGCACAAGAGGCCAACACGAGTGGACTACAAAACAGTCCACTACAAGTGGAATAAATCGTACTCACGGCTTCCGATCACCGTCCCGTGAGTTCTAACTATTAGGAAACGAATTTATCAACCTTCCTTGAGATTTAAAAGCTTAAATACAACAAGTAGGCATTTTATTAAATATGAAGTACCTTCCAAAACTTAAACTATAAAGAGAAAGAGAGATGGTATAATGATACTTACGTCGTAGGGATCGTTCTAATGTTATCACTTCTTGATTTCGTACCCGAGATGTTAATCCTTTTTGAAACCCTTGTAGAAAGCTTAAGGGTAAGTTTATAGGTCTTATTTGATCGTGTTCTCTATAAAAATGAAGAAAAAGACAACATAAGGCATATATATATCCACTTTTGAAAAGTTAAAGAGGTGCTTGCTTGGCACCCTAGCATTGTCCCTTCTTCAGACACTTATTTCTTTTTATCCGGATGTCATATGAATGAACAGTTAATAGTGTTGGAAACTATATTCCAAGACCTTAAATTTTGTATATAATATTTCCCAAAAATACATCATATAACACACGAAATGTATTGCTCAAAAAGCTTCATTAAAAGGCAAATCCTTACTCGATTTTTCCACAACTTAAATTCGATTTTTCCCCAACTTTATATTTTATATCCAAACATCATATATAGTCATATTATGACTTTAAACTCATTTAAATCATGATTAACAAGTCTCATATTCATTTTACGTCAACTTGGGACGCACAGGATGTAACAATCTTCCCCTCTTAGAAATATTCGTCCTCTAATGTTAAACTCCCAAAGATCTATAGAAATTTTGTTAGAGTCTTCTCTGTAACGGTACTACTACCAACCTATCACGCAGCAACCCAACAATATTATAGTAACAATCATCAATAATACCAATGGCCTCACATGACCAATGATAGTAACAAACATAAGAATACAGTATCATATACGCACCTAAAGGCTGTGATGTCTCAATCTACTCCTCCTCCGGAAGCGGAAACAAGTGAGGATACCTAGACTTCATGTATTCTTCAGCTTCCCAAGTCATCTCCTCCACATTCTTGTTTCTCCAAATTACTTTAACCGAAGCTACGTCCTTAGTTCTCAATATCCGAACTTGTCTATCTAGTATAGCAATGGGAGCTTCCTCATATGATAGATACTCTGTGACCTGAACATCGTCAACCGGAACAACTCTAGATGGATCTCCGATACACTGATGGAGCATAGACACATGAAAGACTGGATGTATAGACTCCAAGTTGGAAGGCAAGTCTAACTCATATGTTACCTGGCCTACTCTGCGTATGATCTTATAAGGTCCAATGTACCGAGGGCTAAGCTTTCCTTTCTTACCGAATCTCATAACGCCTTTCATCGATGATACCTTTAGGAATAACCGGTCGTCTACCTAAAACTCCAAGTCTCGCCATCGATTATCTGCATATGACTTCTAATGACCTTGAGCTACTAATAGACTTTCATGTATAAGCTTAATCTTCTCAACTGCCTGTTGTACCAACTCTGGTCCTACTAACTTAGTTTCCCCAACATCAAACCATGCGATAGGTGACCTACTCTTTCATCCGTAAAGATCTTCGTATGGAGCCATCTGAATGCTAGAATGATAGCTATTATTATATGCAAACTCAATAAGCAAAAGATGATCATCCCAGATACCCCTAAAGTCTATCGCACAAGCCCGTAACATATCCTCAAGTGTCTGAATAGTATGCTCAGCCTGACCATCTGCCTGGGGATGAAATGCAATACTAAGACTTACCTGAGTCCCAAATCCTTTTTGGAGGGTCCTCCAGAAATTAGCTGTAAATTGAGCACCTTTATCTGAGATAATAGATATAGGGACACCATGAAGTTGTATTATCTCCTTAATGTAAAGCTTTTCATAATCCTTTGCTGAATACGTAGTCCTGACAGGTAGAAAATGGGCTGATTTTGTAAGTCTATCAACAATCACCCATATAGAATCGAAATTATGCTGGGTATGAGGTAAGCCTATGATCAAATCCATATTAATTACTTCCAAGTCGGAATCTCTATAGCCTACAATAATCCACCGGGTTTTTGATGCTCAATCTTAACGTGCTGATAATTAGGGCACTAAGCAACAAACTCTGCTATATCCTTCTTCATTTCGTCCCACCAGTAGATTTCCCTGATATCATGATACATCTTCGTCGCTCATTGATGAACAGAATAACGAGAATAGTGAGTTTCTCCCATAACCTGCCGGCGAAGCCATGCCACATTAGGAACACATAATCGACCTCGATATCGGAGGACTCCATCTCCTGTAATCTCAAATGGTATCTTCTTCATTTGAGGGGAAGTATCTCTATAATGAGCTAGCATAGGATCCTCATACTGTTGTTCCTTCACTTCAGTTACTAAAGAGAATGTTGTCATATCCTGAATAGCAACTCTGGTATCACCTGAATCTAGAAATCAAACTCCAAGACTAGCTAGCTGATGAATATCATGGGCTATCTCACTCTTATCTAGCTATAAATATTATAGGCTACCCATAGATCTACGGCTGAGGGCATCGGCTACTACATTCACCTTCCCTGGATGGTATAAACTATTAGCATCATAGTCTTTCAGTAGCTCCAACCATCGCCTCTGACGTAAATTCAATTCCTTTTGCTTGAAGATATACTGAAGGCTCTTATGATCCGTATAGATATCAACATGTATGACATATAAATAGTGCCTCAATATCTTTAGTGCATGAATCATCGCGGCTAACTCTAAATCCTGGGTCGGGTATTTCTTCTCATGCTTTCTAAGTTGTCTAGAAGCATAAGTGACAACCTTACTATGCTGCATCAATACACAACCCAATCCAACACCCACAGTGTCACGATAGATAGCATAACCATCGGTTCCCTCTAGGAGTATCAGAACCTATATTGAAGTCAATATGTCCTTCAATGTTTGGAAAATCCGCTCACATGCATCAGTCCACTAAAACTTAGTTGCCTTTTGAGTCAACTTTATCAATGTTGCTAAAAGAGAAGAAAATGTAAGGACCTGTAAAAATTTTAACCAAAAACTAGGGGTTTCGTGGTGTCGAGTTAGATTCCTGCGTTATTATAGTAGAAATTCTTAGCGTCTCGCAGGCTCGCCACGGTTCGGACTTTTTGGATTGAACAGTACCCTACGGACTGAGAGAAAAATATTTTGCAGAAGAACGCATTTTCGCAGCCCATTATGCGGCCGCATAATCACTCGGCGGACTGCATAATGGCTGCAGAGTGAAGCAGTAAGTTTGGCAAATTTGAGGTCAGTTTTGCGGTCGATTATGCGACCGCATAATCGATATGCGGACCATATATCGGTTGCATAATTCCTCTTGGGTTTCTGCAGAGGGAGTTCTGCGGTGCATTATGCGACCGCAGAACAAGTATGCGGACCGCATATTGGTCGCATACCTGAGCCAAAAGTTTAGGCCCCTGAGGGCCATTTCTGCGGTCACTTTGCGGACCGCATAACTATTATGCGATCGCAGACCTGTGTCGGGGCACCTTTTTTCTTAATTTAAAACCCGATCCCCATTCCATTAAAACACCCCTTAGGTCTATTTTGAGCTCATTTTCTGATACTTCTAGAGTGAGAGAGAGAGGGTTCAAGAGGGAGGGCCTAATTTTCATCAATCAATCTTCAACCATCACTCAAAGCTTGGAAATACTCAAGTAGAGCACCAAATTTCTTCATCCAAAAAGGTAAGATTTCATCACCCCAGCTCTTAATTTCAAACATAGCTATAATGGGGTACTAGGGTAATACTTCATGGGTATGAGAGTGGTTCATCTTGCATTCATGTGATAAAGAGTGTGGGAAAAAATAAAATATAAAAAAAGTAAACTAGAACTATGAACATTTTTCCTAATTATGGGTTCAATTTGTATATTGCAAAAATAGATTTAGGTTGATAAGGGTTCCGGATAATTGTAGAGTCTAAAGAAGCGCAATTGAGGTATGTATGACTAACTCTCTTCTTCTTAGAATCGAGCTCCTGGTATCCGAATAATTGGTGTAAGTTCCTACTTGAATATACTAGAATTGTTTGCCTTAGTGTGTTTGATTGAAAGATTCATGTTCCCTCATTGTTTTAGATGGTTACCATGTCATCATGCTATTTGAGAACGTAATTATGATTTTCTAAGCTCCTTCCCTTATGTGTGAAATGCCTTATGTGATGGTACTTATCAACATGAATGATGATGTTATTTGAACAAATAAAAAGGGAAAGACTTGAATTGTAAAATGTGCCAAAGTGCCAAGAACTACTTTATAAATGAGGTTGTGTGTGCCATGTAATGAAGATGGGAAAGAAATGTGAATTGAGTGGACAATTGAAAGAGGTTATGTCTCAAGTGAGATGGCTTAGCCGATCGGGCCGAGATCAGATGCCATGCTGTACACATGGTTGCATTTGTATTGGAATTATTGAATTACATTGTGGATATGGATATGTCTCACTTGAGATGGCTTAGCCGGTCGGGCCGAGACCGGACTCCGTGTAAAAACAAGGTGGCATTGTGAGTTGTGTCTTGGCACTAAAGATTATTAATCTAAAAGATGGAAAGATTGAATTGGAAACTACGTGATCCTTACTTGGTGTTTTCTTTGTATTTCTATGAAGTACTTATTGATTATTATGACTGCGTTCTCTTTGTTTCACTATTCATTCTACTAAGATTAGTGTTTGCCTTACATACTAGTACTTTTGCTGGGGGCGCTACATATTTGAATGGATATAGGTGGTTCCATCACAAATAGTGCCGATCGTAGATAGTGGTGCTCTCTTTCTCTCCTCACAGCAGTTTTGGTGAGCCCCATTTCTCTCAGGGGTCATGTAGTCCTTCTTTGTATAAGTTTTCACATTTTGAGGTATAGCCGGGGCCTTGTTGCCGGCCTTGTCATGTTGCTCTTTTGTATCCTTAGAGGCTCCGTAGACATTTTTGTGGGTCATGTATGTATGTTGGTGCAGTCGTTGGATCGAGTTGTATTTTGGAAACTTAACTATAGGATAATGCATATAATGAAAAATGAACTAGCAATGTTTATATATTTATATAACTGATCTCTCCCCTGTTTTACAAATGGTAACGCATTCCCTTTTTGGATAATGAATAAGTCGGATAGGAAAGGTTTACTAGGCTTGCTCGACCGGGTTCACTCGGTTGAGCGCCGGTCGTTCTCCCCGAGGTTGGGGCGTGACAAACTTGGTATCAGAGCCTAAGGTTTTAAAGTGTCCTAGGATGTCTCGGAGCCGTGTCTAGTAGAGCCCTTCTTATCGGTGTGTTGTCGACTACATCTATAATTAGGGGGCTACTTGGACATTTAAGAATGATACCCTTCATTGTTGTTCTATATCGTGCGATAGAGCGTAATGTGAGGTTGTTTTCCCCTAACTCATGCATTGTTCTAACTTTCAGTAAATGGCACCTAAGAAGAGAGCGAGAATTGGCCAAGAAGCCAATGCCACACCAGGAGTGGTTGTTGATCCCTTACTTGATAATGCGGGTGAGGACAATCCCCCTACTATCACACTGCCTGATTCGTCTACTCCAGAACAAACTACCCCAGTTCCTACACCTGCGGAGGGTGCCACAATCCCTCCCGCCGATATACCTGTTCCACCTCCAGCCCCAGCTCCAGGTCTCGGTATTTCTAATGGGGATCTTAGGGGAGCTATTCAGATGCTGACTCAGTTAGTAGCTTCTCAGGCCGAGAGGTCAAATGTTGCACCCACCTTATTTAGCTCGTAAGAGGATTCTTCTAGTTCTAGGGTAAACAGGTTTCTTCAATTAGACCCTCCAGTGTTCATAGGTACTGATCTCGGGGCAGACCCTCAGGATTTCATTGATGAGATGCATAAGACTCTCCGAGTTATGCGTGCTACTGAAGTAGAGGGAGTAGAGTTGGCCTCTTATCGTCTGAAAGGGGTGGCATATTCCTGGTTTGAAATGTGGGAAGATTCCCGTGAGGAGGAGAGCCCTCCGGCGAGATGGAGTGAGTTCGCGGATGCCTTCATAGACCATTTCTTGCCTGTCGAGACTATGGCAGACCGTGCTGTGGAGTTTAAGACCCTTAAACAGGGTAGTAGGAATGTGTGGGAGTATCACATGGAGTTCGTGCTCCTGTCAAAGTATGTTGTTCATATGATGCCGACTATGGAGGCAAGAGTGCGTCGATTTGTGCAGGGCCTTAGCCCTTTGGTTATTAATGAGGCTTCCACAGCTGCTCTAAATTCTAACATGAACTATGGAAGGATGGTGGCATTTGCCCAAGCTACGGACGCTCGAAAGTTAAAGCTCAGGATAGAACAGGAAAGTAGTAGTAGGGCCCGATCAGCGGGCAACCTTGGGGACTCATTCGGAGGTTGGAGATCAGGTTCTCAGGGAGGATCATCAGGGCCATCCCAGTCTTATGCTCACTCTTCAGCTAGTGCCCTGCCATCAAGGCACGGTCAGCAGCAAGGGAGTCGCTTTAGGCTCGGTCAGGGTAGCAGGGGGTCCCACCATCAGGGCTGATCAGGAGGGAGATTCCAGCAGCAACAGAGGGCCCCATGCTCTATGTGTGGGAGGATACATTCGGGAGTCTGCTACCTAGACATGCCAGTATGTTACAGATGGGGAATGAGAGACCATATTCAGAGGGAGAGTCGTGCATCCCGTCAGGGTGCAGGCAGGGGCACAACTCAGTCATCCAGTCCTACAACTGCCACATCTTCGGCACACCCTCCAGCTCGAGGCTCTTTAGCACCCGCAGGGCGTGGTACAACTAGGGGTGTTGCACAGAGTTTGGGGGGGACCCAGCCGATTCTATGCTATGAGTGGTCGACAGAGTGCGGAGGCTTCCCTGGATGTCATCACAGGTATATTGACTGTTCAATCTAATGATGTGTATGCCCTTATTGATCCCGGATCTTCTTTGTCCTATATTACTCCTTATGTTGCTATGAGCTTCGGGATAGAACTGGAATAGCTTCATGAGCCGTTCTTTGTATCTACTCCGGTTGGCGAGTCTATTATGGCCGCACGGGTTTATAGGGATTGTGTTGTTACGATGCGTGGTCAGGATACCATGGCCGATCTTATTGAACTAGGGATGATTGATTTTGACGTAATAATAGGAATGGATTGGCTTTATTCATGTTTTGCCAAACTCGATTGCCGAGCCAGAATCATGAGGCTTGAGTTTCCTAACGAGCCAGTTGTTGAATGGGAGGGGAATAATGTTATGCCAAAAGGTAGGTTTATTTCTTACCTTAAGGCCACAAAGATGATCAGGAAGGGGTATATTTACCATTTGGTTCGAGTTATGGACACCACTGCTGAGGTGCCTACCCTTGAATCTATACCAATTGTGAATGAATTCCCCGATGTATTTCTGGATGAGCTCCCTAGAATTCCTCCAGATAGGGAGATTGATTTTTGGATTGATGTGATGTTGGGCACGCAGCCTATATCCATTCCGCCTTATAGAATGGTGCCGATAGAATTAAAAGAGCTAAAGGAACAACTAAGGGATTTGCTAGAGAAAGGTTTCGTCTGACTGAGTGCGTCGCCTTGGGGCGCACCGATTTTCTTTTTCAGGAAGAAAGATGGATCGCTGCGGATGTGTATTGATTACCGGCAACTCAATAAAGTTACAATCAAAAACAAATACCCATTGCCTAGAATAGATGATTTGTTTGATCAATTACAAGTTGCTAAGTTCTTCTCCAAAATTGATTTGCGGTCCGAGTACCATCAATTGAAGGTAAGGGAGCAGGATATTCCAAAAATAGCTTTAAGAACTCGGTATGGGCACTTTGAATTTTTGGTAATGTCTTTCGGGCTAACAAATGCCCCGGCAACATTCATGGATCTTATGAATTGAGTCTTCAAGACGTTCCTCAACTTCTTTGTGATAGTATTCATTGACGACATCCTTGTGTATTCATGAAGTCGAGAGGATCACGCCGATCACCTTAGGGCAGTTCTGCAAACTCTTCATCAACACCAATTGTATGCAAAGTTCTTGAAATGTGAATTTTGGCTTGAATCTGTTACATTCCTGGGTCATGTCGTCTTCGGAGAAGGAATTAAGGTTGATCCTCAAAAAATTGCGGCGGTGAAAGATTGGCCTAGACCTACTACTCCAACAGAGATTCGCAGTTTCTTGCGTTTGGCCGGGTATTATAGGAGGTTCGTGGAGGGGTTCTCTACTCTTGCCTCCCCATTGACTAAATTGTTGCAGAAGACGGTTAAGTTCCAGTGGTCCGATGCTTGTGAAAGGAGCTTCCAGGAATTGAAATCAAGATTGACTTCGGCGCCGGTATTAACCCTGCCAGAGGGTCCCGAGGGGTTTGTGGTGTATTGCGATGCTTCAAGGATCGGTCTTGGGTATGTATTAATGCAACATGGTAAGGTTATAGCATATGCTTCAAGGCAACTTAAGAATCATGAAAAGAATTATCCAACTCATGACTTAGAGCTTGCAGCGGTGGTTTTTGCATTAAAACTTTGGCATCATTATTTATATGGAGTCCATGTAGATGTATTCACAGACCACAAGAATCTTCAATACATTTTTAAGCAAAAGGAATTGAACTTAAGGAAGAGAAGGTGGCTTGACTTGCTCAAAGATTATGACATCAACATTTTTTATCATCCAAAGAAAGCTAATGTGGTGGTGGATGCTCTTAGTAGGAAGTCTATGGGTAGTTTGGCTCACTTAGAGGCATGTCAAAGGCCCTTGGCCCGGGAGGTTCACCAGTTGGCCAGTTTGGGAGTTCGTCTTGCGGACTCTAATGAAGAGGGAGTAATTGTGCGGAATAGGGCGGAATCATCGCTTGTGACGGAGGTCAAGGAGAAGCAATACAATGATCCAGTGTTGGTGCAGCTGAAGGAGGGGATTCATAAACACAAGACTACGGCCTTTTCTCTTGGCGTGGATGACGGTACATTACGGTACCAAGGGCAACTATGTGTTCCAAACGTAGATGGTCTTCGGGAAAGAATCATGGAAGAAGCTCATACTTCTAGATATTCCGTGCACCCAGGTTCTACAAAAATGTATCATGACCTCAAGGAAGTTTACTGGTGGAATAACATGAAGAGGGGTGTGGCGGACTTTGTGGAAAAATGTTCAAACTGTCAACAAGTGAAGGCCGAGCATCAAAGGCCCGGTGGGTTAGCTCAGAGTATAGAAACTCCAATGTGGAAATGGGAAATGATCAACATGGATTTTGTGGTAGGGTTACCGTGCACTCCGCGTAAGTTTGACTCAATTTGGGTGATCGTGGACCGACTCACGAAATCAGCACACTTTTTACCAGTTAAATCCACCGACACTGCGGAACAATATGCTCTGTTGTATATCAAGGAAATAGTCATGCTTCATGGCACTCCAGTTTCCATCATTTCTGATCGAGGGGCCCAATTCACAGCTAATTTCTGGAAGAAGTTTCAGCAAGGTTTGGGTACGTAAGTAAATCTTAGCACGGCTTTCCATCCACAGACTGACGGGCAAGCAGAGCGGACTATTCAGATGCTTGAGGACATATTGTGTGCATGTGTTCTTGACTTCAAGGGTAGCTGGGATGATCATTTGCAGCTCATGGAATTTGCTTATAACAACATCTTACATGCCATTATTCAGATGGCGCCGTTTGAGGCCTTGTATGGTAGGAAATGTAGATCGCCGATTGGGTGGTTCGAGGTTGGAGAAGTTGAACTAATAGGACCAGACCTTATGCATCAGGCTATGGAAAAGGTTAAGAACATAAAAGAGCGGTTGAAAACTACTCAAAGTCGTCAAAAATCCTACTCGGATGTTCGTCGCAGAGACTTAGAGTTCAAAGAAGATGATTGGGTGTTCTTGAATATATCTCCCATGAAGAGGATCATGCGGTTTGGTAATAAAGGAAAATTAAGTCTGAGGTATGTCGGTCCGTATAAAATCATTCAAAGGATAGGTCAGGTGGCGTACAAGCTTGAACTACCACCTGAGATGTCATTAGTACACCTAGTATTCCTTGTGTCCATGTTGAAGAAGGTAGTTGGATATCCGTCCGCTATTGTGCTGGTTGAGACCATCAAGGTTAGTGAAGAATTTTCATATGAAGAAATTCCGGTTGCTATTCTTGATAGGCATGTCCGAAAATTGAGAAACAAAGAAATTGCATCCGTGAAGGTGTTATGGTGAAACCAACAAGTCGAAGAAGCTATTTGGGAAGCCGAGAATGAAATGAAAGAAAAGTACCCTCATTTGTTTGAATAGCCATGTAATAGTTTTATAAAGTTGTTTCCCCTAAAGTTTGTATCGCTTGTTCGGCTAATATAAAGACACTCCTTTCTAGTTATATGTCCCCCATGAGGCTTCGGTTGGTGTTATTTTGCATTCTGTTGTGTCATTTAATTCTATATATGTTGCTAAGGTGTATTTCAGGGGCTCTTTAGCAGGTGGATAGGCCAAAATACAAAGAAAACTCTGGCAAAAATTTTTAGAAAGTTAGAAAGTAAGGCAAATTTGGGGATGATGGTATGTGGCATGACTGAAACTGTGTTAAGTGAACCTTGATCCTCATTCGAGGGCGAATAATCTTAAGTGGGGGAGGATGTAAGGACCCGTAAAAATTTTAACCAAAAACTCGGGGTTTCGTGGTGCCGAGTTAGATTCTTGCGTTATTATAGTAGAAATTCTTCGTGATGAGCTTGCGAGCCGCGGTTCGAACTTTTTGGATTAAATAGTACCCTACGGACTGAGAGAAAAATATTTCACAAAAGAACGCGTTTCTGTGGCCTATTATGCGGCCGCATAATCACTCTGCGGACTGCATAATGGCCGCAAAGTGAAGCAGTAAGTTTGGGCAATTTGAGGTCAGTTTTGAGGTCGATTATACGACAGCATAATCGATATGCGGACCGCATATCGGTCGCATAATTCCTCTTAGGTTTCTGCGGAGGGAGTTCTGCGGTGCATTATGCGACCGCAGAATAAAAATGCGAACCGCATACTGGTCGCATACCTGAGCCGAAAGTTTAGGCCCCTGAGGGCCATTTCTGCGGTCACTTTGTGGACCGCATAACCACTATGCGGTCGCATATGCGACCGCAGACCTGTGTCGGGCACCTTTTTTTCTTAACTAAAAACCTGACCCCTATTCCGTTAAAACAACCCTCAGGTCTATTTTGAGCTCATTTTCTGATATTTCTAGAGTGAGAGAGAGAGAGAGAGAGGGTTCAAGAGGGTGGGCCTAATTTTCATCAATCAATCTTCAACCATCACTCAAAGCTTGGAAATACTCAAGTAGAGCACCCAATTTCTTCATCCAAAAAGGTAAGATTTCATCACCCCAGCTCTTAATTTCAAACATAGCTATAATGGGGTACTAGGGTAATACTTCATGGGTATGAGAGTGGTTCATCTTGCATGCATGTGATAAAGAGTGTGGGAAAAATTTAAAAAAATAAGTGAACTAGAACTATGAACATTTTTCCTAATTATGGGTTCAATTTATATATTGCAAAAATAGATTGAGGTTGCTAAGGGTTCCGAACAATTGTAGAGTCTAAAGAAGTGCAATTGAGGTATGTATGGCTAACTCTCTTCTTCTTAGAATCGAGCTCCTGGTGTCCGAATAATTAGTGTAAGTTCTAACTTGATTATACTAGAATTGTTTGCCTTAGTGTGTTTGATTGAAAGATTCATGTTCCCTCATTGTTTTAGATGGTTACCATGTCATCATGCTATTTGAGAACGTAATTATAATTTTCCAAGCTCCTTTCCTTATGTGTGAAATGCCTTATGTGATGGTACTTATCGACATGAATGATGATGTCATTTGAACAAATAAAAAGGGAAAGACTTGAATTGTAAAATGTGCCCAAGTGCCAAGAACTACTTAATAAATGAGGTTGTTTGTGCCATGTAATGAATATGGGAAAGAAATGTGAATTGAGTGGACAGTTGAAAGAGGTTATGTCTCAAGTGAGATGGCTTAGCCGATCAGGCCGAGATCGGACGCCATGTTGTATACATGGTGGCATTTGTATTGGAATTATTGAATTACATTGTGGATATGGATATGTCTCACTTGAGATGGCTTAGCCGGTCGGGTCGAGATCGGACTCCGTGTAAAAACACGGTGGCATTGTGAGTTGTGGCTTGGCACTAAAGATTATTAATCTAAAAAGATGGAAAGATTGAATTGGAAACTACGTGATCCTTACTTGGTGTTTTCTTTGTATTTCTATGAAGTACTTATTGATTATTATGACTGCATTCTCTTTGTTTCACTGTTCATTCTACTAAGATTAGTGTTTGCCTTACATACTAGTACTATTCGATAGTACTAACGTCCCTTTTGCCGGGGGCGCTACATCTTTGAATGGATGTAGGTGGTTCCATCGCAGATAATGCCGATCGCAGATAGTGGTGCTCTCTTTCTCTCCTCACAGCAGTTTTGGTGAGCCCCATTTCTCCCAGGGGTCATGTAGTCCTTCTTTGTATAAGTTTTCACATTTTGAGGTATAGCCGGGGCCTTGTTGCCGGCATTGTCATGTTGATTTTTTGTATCCTTAGAGGCTCCGTAGACATTTTTGTGGGTCATGTATGTATGTTGGGGCAGTCGTTGGATCGAGTTGTATTTTGGAAACTTAACTATGGCATAATGCATATAATGAAAAATGAACTAGCAACATTTATATATTTATATAACTGATCTCTCCCCTGTTTTACAAATGGTGACGCATTCCCTTTTTGGATCATGAATGAGTCGGGTAAGAAATGTTTACTAGTCTTGCTCGATCGGGTTCACTCGGTTGAGCGCCGGTCGCGCTCCCCGAGTTTGGGGCGTGACAGAAAAGCCCTCTACAAATCTCTTGTAATAACCTGCCAAACCCAGGAAGCTACGAACCTCTGTCAGTGTCGTGGGTCTAGGCCAAGTCTTCACTACCTCAATCTTTTGTGTATCAACCTAGATACCCTCACCTGAAATTATATGCCCAAGGAAAGCTATAGAATTCAACCAGAATTCACATTTAGAGAATTTTTCATACAACTTCCTTTTTTGTATAACTCTGAGCACAGTACGCAAATGATCTACATGCTCCGCCTCTGAACGAGAATAAACTAAAATATCATCTATAAATACAATCACAAATAGATCTAGAAAGGGTCTGAACACATGGTTCATCAAGTCCATGAATATTGTTGGGGCATGTGTCAAATCGAACAACATAACACGAAACTCAAGTACCCGTATCTAGTCCTGAATGTTGTCTTCGGAATATCTTTCTCTTTAAGCCTTACCTAATGGTACGCAGACCTCAAATCTATCTTCGAGAAACACCTGGTACCCTGCAACTGATCAAATAAATCATCAATCCTCGGGAGCGAGTACTTATTCTTGATCGTCACCTTATTAAACTGCATGTAATCAACACACATCCGCAATGAACCATCTTTCTTTCTCACAAATAACACAGGTGCTCCCCACAGTGATGTACTCGGTCTGATAAAGCCTTTTGCAAGCAAATCTCTCAGTTGTTCTTTCAACTCTCTCAGCTCTGCAGGTGCCATTCTATAAGGAGGAATAGATATCGGCTGAGTATTTGGTAATATGTCAATAGAAAACTCATCTCCCGCTCTGGCAGAAGCCTTGAAGCTCATCGGGAAAAACATCGGTAAACTCATTAACCACCAGGATAGACTGAAGGGCGGGTGACTCTACTTTCACATCCTTTACCCGAACTAAGTGATAAATATAGCCCTTTCTGATCATCTTCATTTCCTTGAGATAGGAAATAAACCTACCTCTCGGTGATGCACTATTACCTTTCCACTCCAGAATTGGCTCCCCTAGAAACTGGAACCAAACCATCTTTGATCTACAATCAACGTTAGCATAATAAGAAGCCAACCAATCCATACCCATTATAACATCAAATTCTACCATATCTAACTCAATCAGGTCTACTATTGTAGAACTACTATGAACTACTACTATACAATATCTATATACCCGTCTAGCTAGCACTGGATCCCCAACAGGTGTAGACACCTCAAAAGGTTTAATCAACTCAGGTTTTATCCCAAACTTACTAGCAACCAACGGAATGACATACGATAAGGTGGAACCTAGATCAATCAATACATATACATCATATGAGGAGACTGATAATATACTTCTAAAAACATCAGGTGATGACTCCTGATCCTGTCGACCCTCTAATGCATAAATGCGATTCTGAGGACCGCTCGAGCTAGATGTTCCACCTCTGCCTCTACCACGACCGACTGTGCCTGTGAACCTTGCCTAGGGGGCGTACTGATGATGATGAACTTGCTACAGATCCCGCTGGCTAAACTATACCTGCACCACCTCTCATCTAACAATCTTTCATAATGTGGCCTCGATAACCACAAGTATAACAAACACCCAACCTCACAAGGCACTGCCCGGCGTGTTGCTTACCACACTGAGCACATCATGGCAAGGGCGGCCTCATCTGACTTGACTCACCCCTATACTGAGAACTAGAAGCCCTAGAACTCTCACTGGGCCTTGAATATATGAAACGATCAAATCTCCTACGGGCAAACTAAGGGGGTGCACTAGGCAATGGATGGGCTGGATACCTCGGGTGCTGCTGTCTCTGACAACCTTGAAACTCACCAGAAGGACCTGAAGATCTCGCTCTCTTACTCTAGCCCCTATCATGCTCACGATCGCCCTCTTCTTCTGCTTACGCTCCTCTACACCCTAAGTGTATGCCTGAACACAAGAAATATCTATATCTGGCTGAAGTGAGACCGGCATACATTCATTAAGCAGGTACGGCTCCAACCTCATCATGAACCGGTGAACTCGATCCTCCATCTTAGCTACAATAGCAGGAGAATACCTAGCCAAAGAATCAAACTGAAAGTTGTACTCCCGAACACTCATATTACCATGCCGAAAGGTCAAGAACCTATCAACTCTGGCCTGTCCAAGCTCTGATGGCAAATAATGATGAAATCAAGCCTCTGTAAACTCCTGCCATACTGTTAGAAGGGCATTCTCACCTCTGTACAACTCCCAAGACTCGCACCAATTAAATGCAACATCCCCAAGTCTATAGGAAGCTAGCTCAACTGACTCAGTCGAAGTTGCCTTCATTACCCTCAAAAGTCCTCTGCATCTTATCGATAAATACCTGAGGGTCCTCGTTTGGATCTGCTCCAGTGAATACCAGAGGGTCCAAATTAATGAAATCATGAACCCTCGCATTGATGGCCCTATCTGCATGACCAATACCTACCTCCTGGCACCGAGCCTATGCGGCCACTAATCGAGTCAATAGTTAAATAGCATTTCTAACCTCCTGACCCTGTGCATTTGGCTGAGGCACTGGGGGTACTGGGGCGGGCACTGGTGCCCCTCGGATCTCCTCTGGAAAGTGCAGGGTATGTGAATTATGATATGGAGTCACACTCTAAGGCTCTCCTCGAGCCCTGGTAACTCGTGGTGCTCGACTCGTAGTCTCATCAGCCACGGCGGCTGTAGCCTTCTTAGGAATCGCTGAAAACATAACATATCATTAGGAAAATGAATCCTTATATCACACGATCTAAGATAAGAAGGGAAGATAACATCTGATATGTCATGCAACCTCTTGTTTATAAGTGTGGTGCACAACACACTCATAAACAAGATTCTACTAGACACGGTCTGCAGACAAGCCTAGGATGAAACTGCAAACAAACCAATGCGCCATGACGAGTGCCCCAGTCCAACTTGTCAAACACCCCTAATCATATGTTTATAATATAAACATGAAATAGGGGTAGGTCATGCATAACATCTATCAATAAACTGTTGAATCATGTGAATAACATATGTGAGGAAACATGCCCAAAAGATACATATATACATACATATACATATATATATATATATATATATATATATATATATATATATATATATATATATATATATATATATATATACACACACACACACACACACACACACACACACACACACATAGTTATCCATAACAGCCTTGTCGTCTCGCCCTACCGTATTCCGCATACTATCCAACTATACATGACTGTCTATAGACCTCTAATAGTGTGTACAACTGTATAAAGGACGGGACTGGTCCCCGTCATACCCACATGTGTATACAAAGTATCGTACCAAAACCCAATAGCAGCTCCGTATCAAATGGGGCACACCAACTCTCGCTGAGTAAGAATCCTAAGAAGGGGGGTCGTCAACCTGTCTACCTGCACCTACAGGTATGAAATGCAGTCCCCCGGGCAATAGAGCATCAGTACGAATAATGTACCGAGTATGTAAGGCATAAATATCAGTATATAAAAGACATGAAAGAAACATGGAGTAAAAGACTCAACCTATAAGTCTGAATAGCTCTGTGAATCATGAAACATTAATAATGTCATGCATATGCTTATAAGTGTCATATCATGCATAGGTATATGCGTACATAACATCATCAAGACTCTGAGGGCATCCCATCATATCATCTCAGCCTCTGTAGGTGAAATCATAAATGTATACCAACTAATCAGGTGGTGGTGCATATATAACGTCATAACCTTTCACCATACCCCATATACATATAATATGCGTGTATATAACATCTGATCGTGGGTCAATGTACATGTATAAATGAATGCAATACATAAGAAGTAAGTCAATAAGATCTCTCGGGATGTCATAAGATCAATATGCACGGTTAATCTCATGAAATAAACTTAATCAACATACATATTTTCTGAGACCCATGAACATACGATATAATAATAGGACATACGGGGAATTAAGAACATAGGCAACCCTATTAGTTCTAAGAATATAGCCATTTGTGAAAGTTGCATGTTTTTTGGTTTTATTGTATCATATGGATCATGTCAAAAGGAAAGAAGGGATAGCCTACATACTTTATATAAATCTATCCAATAACAATGCTAAACTCATCTCACTGCACCTTAATCTACGACAATGTTAGTGATGCTATTGTCAAACTACGAATGACTCTCTCATTTATATAACGAAAGTAACTTAATCTGTAACAAAAACGGGCAACATTTTCCCTAATTTTATTGCTTCCTCAAGCCTACTATTGGCGAGACAACAATACAATACAATCAGCAACTCAAAAAAAAAACTAACTACATTTCGGGATATTTAATACATCAAAAAGCCCAAATATACCATAACACACCCAATCGACAAGGTATCAATTATCCTTAAATTGTAATGGCGAGCGACCAGCCCATTATCCTACCACATGTGGAGTTTCTCCATGCCTTTTATCCTTCCAAACTCCATAAATCAGCAGCATAAGAGGCCAACACGAGTGGACTACAAAATAGTCCACTACAAGTGGAATAAATCATACTCACGGCTTCCGATCATCGTCCCGTGAGTTCTAACTATTAGGAAATATTATCAACCTTCCTTGAGATTTAAAAGATTAAATACAGCAAGTAGGCATTTTCTTAACTATGAAGTACCTTCCAAAACTCAAACTACAAGGAGAAAGAGAGGCGGTATAATGATACTTACGTCATAGAGATTGTTCTAATGTTATCGGTTCTTGATTTCGTACTAGATATATTAATCCCTTTTGAAAACCTTGTAGAAATCTTAACGGTAAGTTTATAGGTCTTATTTCATCGTGTTCTCTGGAAAAATAAAGAAAAAGACGAAATAAGGCATATATATATCCACTTTAGAAAAGTCAAAGAGGTGCTAGCTTGGCACCCTAGCATTGGCCCTTCTTCAGACGCTTATATCTTTTTATCCGGATGTCGTATGAATGATTTGGTATATAATATGTCCTAAAAAGACTTCATATAACACAGAAAATTTATTGCTTTAAAATCTGTGTTACAAGGCAAATCCTTAGTCAGTTTTACCGCAACTTAAACTCGATTTTTTCCAACTTTATATTCTATATTCAAACATCATATATAGTCATATTATGACTTTAAACTCATTTAAATCATGATTAAAAAGTTTTATATTCATTATACGTTACCTTGGACATACAGGATGTAACATGAGCTTATCTATGTAAGAGTTTATCAATATTCATGTAAACATCAAGTTCACAAATAGGAGGTTGTCTATCAAATGACTGAGGAAATTTTTATGGACAAAATACTAAATTGGCCTGGCCGAAACTAATTTCATTCTCTAGCCAATAAGTGTATAAATATGTATATTATATGTACATAACGCACACACACGCGCGCGCACACACACACACATATATATATATATATATATATATATATATATATTTATTTATTTTTTTACCAGCAATTATTTTTTGGAACGACTAAAATATATATTTCTCAAATAATTATTAAGTCAAGGCAATCACTATTCTGAAATTGTTCTGTTACCTTTTAAATCTAGCCAGAGGTTACGAAAAAAATATGTCATTTAGAAACTACTGGAAAACAAGATCTCCCTATGTGAAATGACAAAAATACAGTTATACAATAACATAGGGGTAATAATGAAGGATGCAGTACAGTTGTCTTCATGTTGGCTTTGACAGAAGTTTCGAAAGCCATAGTGAAGATAGTACTGACAGATGTCCAAATATGTGCACATTTTGGTTGAGTTACACTCGACTCCAATTGCCAAAAGAAGCTGCTAGTAGAAGTAGATGTCTTCAGTTTCAAACTCCAAAAATTATTGCTGCGAGAGTGTGTCATTAAAGAACCAATGAGTGCACAAACAGTTGTAGATTGACATGTCTGCTGCACCCATGTAGTGCTAATGATACTAGTAGTTGCCCAAAAATTGTTCAAGTTGCATGAAGTGTTATCTCTTTCAAATACCAAACAGAAACTACTGACATAAGAGAAAGAGCACTATGGATTCATGTGTTCCCCACTGGAATTATCTGCTACATGTGTGGTTTTCAGGTGGCTATTGTTGCTGAGATAGCTGTGAGACGTGGAAATTTCCCCAGTAAAGATATCAGCATAATATCCATATAGTATGTGAACCAATGCACTGAAGAAGGCAAGGCTAACGGTTGATGATTGCTGCCAATTATGTTGATGTCTGCCTTTAGCTTGTGCAGAAGTAATCAATAGGAGTTGGGAGTTAACTGTTGCTGTAGCAAAGGGTATCAAATATTGATGTCTCAGTCCATTTTGTATGGACAGCAGGACAATTTCAAAAAATTGATATACTTTCAATAGATTGAGCAAAACACCTAATACCACACATTGCAAGTATATCAATGGTCTAGAGTTGTCCAAATTACCTACAAAGAATAGCAAACAGGTTAGTAGTAAGAATGCACCATTGTTCTGCTTCCTTTGAGTGACTTTGGATCTGCGGTCAATAGAGCAATATTGCAGGATATGGTGCACAATTCTCAGGTTCTTGTGTCTACTGAGAAGAGCTGGGGGTGAGTGAGCTTTTTGTGGATTTGGTTGTTGCTGGAGGGATGTTGATGCTTTAGTTGTGAATGTTGTCTTTTTATCAGCTTGCTGCTAATTATTGATGGAATTAATGGACCTTTAATTATTTCCATATTATTACTACTCTGTTCTGAAATGAAACATTAGTAAGCAGCATTGGCAAAACCTTTCTTCATGTGTGTTGTTGGATGAGAACATCTTTGTGTGTTTGAGGAGATATGATATACTTTATATCTTTGTCCTACACTCAATGGAATGAACATTGTGAGTGTTAATACCATACATTAAGTGTAGGCCAATTGATTAAGTATATCATAAGATTTAGTACCTTCAAAAAAGAAAGTTAGGTTGTTGAAATAGTTGTATTTTTTCATGTGGGCAAGATTGAATGTCCCCAGTTTCATGTGGCTTCTGAAGACAAATGAGAGTGGATTGGGAAAGTTATCAGTGGGAGGGTTAAATGGAGGGGTAAGAGAGTTTAGATGGTTGCTATTCATTTTCCTGAAAGTGCACCAAAGGTGCTTTGATGTCTGGTTCTTGTGGGCCCTGAAGCAAAAGGTTGGTGGGAATATGGACGGGTGCTTTAAGGGTTGAAGATGATTGTGAGATGTGATGGAGGTTGTAGGCATTGGAGATGGGTTTGAATAGTTGTTGGTGTGTGGTTGTGATTTGGGTCTTGAGGCTTCAAACTGATAATGATTCACAATAACCCATTGATATGCCCTCAGTAGGATGAGCATCAGAGATGCTAATACTACATACTGAAGGGTTGCCAATGACTTGTGTGTACCATTAGTTAAGAAACCTGCAAAAAAGCAAACCAGATTAGTGCCAAATAACTTACCAAAAATCTCCTCCAGCTGGATTTGAAGTAGGTGATTTTGTGCTTCTCTGTTTGTGATGTTGTAATTCAACACTTTGTGTAGGATTTTCATTTGGGTTGTCAGAATGAGGGAAATGAATTGGACAAATAGGTCAACTCCCCTACATCAGTTTGTGTTAACAATAACCATGAGAGGAAGAGGAGGCTAATTGTAATGGTGCAGTGATTCTGCTTGTTCTCCTGTGTCTGAAAGCTGGAGTGTTGATGGAATCTTGTAAGATCTGTCCTCCGATGTGGTTAGGTAGAGCTGGTGGGAAGTGGAAATGGGTCATTGCCGGTAGCTCATGACTTAACTTGGATAAGGAATCATCTGGGCAATTAGCTTCTCTATACACATGTGAGGATCTAAATTCCTCACACTGTGAGCTGAGTTCCTTAAGTTTCTACAATTTCATTCTTAGAGTCCAGGGGTATTCATTTTCATTGTTCAGCCACTTGATAAGAAGAGCTGAATCTTCCTCAAGGTGGACTTTGTGAAATCCATTGTCCAAACACCATTGCACTCATATGATGGCTGCTTCTACTTTAGCAAGATTGTTAGTACCTTCTCCAAGCGGGGTATCAATGGCATGGATGAACTCACTGATATGATCTCTGATGATGACCCCTACCCATATTCTGCCTGGATTACTTAGAGCATTCCCATCACTATTGACCTTCAGAAAGTGTGCTTCAGGTCTTTGCCAGATGACTTGAATAATAGAGGTGTGGTGTTTAATTTGTTCCACTATTGAATATAGTTCATTCCAGTTGAAAGGCTAGGAGATATAAGGGAAACAGGTTCTCAGTAGCATTGAAACATCTGAGTTGATAGAGAACAAGACCCTGGCCATGGATGATGACTTTCCTCCATACTTTGCATTGCATCTGTTCTTCCAAAGGTTCCAACATATAATAGTAGGCATGGTGTCAAGGATTAACTTGTGGACTTCATTATGACTTTTCTACATCTACTAGGTCATCAAGAGCAACTTGAGGGGCTTGTTGTCAGTTTGTATTCCTGCTATGCCACCATATTTCCTCTAAACATAGCTGGCAAAAGAACCTCTGCTAAAAATTTGATCCACAGTTTCATTGGCATGTATGGTGCAGCAGACACATCTGAATACAGTAGGGTTGCTAAATAAAAATACCATATCATCAGTTGGCAATTTGTTTCTAAGAGATCTCTACAAGCAGAAGGACCATTTAAAAGGTATTTTCTTGTGCCAGGTCAATCTGTTGGAGAAGTTAGATTGCTTCCTCTTTCTAATGAGTTCCCAAGTAGAGGCACAAGTGAATTTACCATTAACAGTTGGTGTCCAAATGGCTTCATCTAAGATATGAGGTTGGTAATGAATAGGGGTTTGAATCATATCCTGAATCTTGTGGTATGGGGCATTTTCATTTACCTTCTGAAGATCACATTGACCCTCCCTACAGAAATAGGAAACAGGAGTGTTACCAGGCTTGCCTCCACCAATTCTATGGTCAACCAAAGGTCATGTTCCTAACTAATTATCCCACCAGAACGTTTCCTGATTGAAGTCTCCATTGAATAGCTTGCTCAACCTTCTTTTTGTTAATCATTATCCTCTTCCATGCTTGTTACTGACTAGAGTCCCATTGTTTGGATGTATTGGACCTTTGACAGTACTAGGCTCTAAGGAAATTGCTCCATAGAGACTGAGAAGTCCTGAGGTGCCACCATTGTTTGAGCTTCATTGATTTTCAAACATCCTCAATTGTTCTGAATCCAAGACCACCCTCTTTCATTGGATAGGCCAGTTTCTGCCAAGAAGCCCAATGATACTTCAATTTATCCTTTTTCAGACCCCAAAGAAGTTTGCTTCCAATTTCTCAATCTGCTTCATAACAGTTCTTGGGAGGAGATACTGCAGATAAAAGGTGGATTGGTATTGATTGCAGCACATATTTTATCAAAGTAGCCCTACCACCATAGGATAATATTTTTCCATGCCAGCCTTTGATTCTACCTACAATCTTACCTATGAGATTGTTGTAGTGAATGATCCTCTTCCTACCTATATACAAAGGGCATCCCAGGTAAGTTAGAGGAAATTCCCTCCTAGAGAAACTTGTTTTTGCTCTAATCCTTCTGATAGCATACTGAAAAGCTCCAGGTGAGGTCATGAAATGACTCTTATCCTTGTTGATTTTTTGTCCTGATCTTTCTTCATAACTTCTCAAGATCTTCATGATTTTTTGAAGTGATACTCTGCCTCCTGAGGCAAATATGTAATGTCATCTGCAAACTGAGGTGATTAATCTATGGTCCTCTCCTTTGCATATAGAAGCCATTAAAAAATTGATCATGGTTGAGTTTATTGAGCATCCTGGAAAACAGTTCAGCTCCAATAATGAACAGGGAAGGAGCTAGAGGATCTCCTTGCTTTAGACCCCAAGTAGATTGAAAGAAGCCACACTTGGTGCCATTAATCATGACTGAATACCAGTTATTGGACATAGTTCTCCAGATCATGTCAATGATTATTTCACGGAATATCATTCTTCTCAGCATGATACATGTGAAGTTCCATGAGACTCTATCATAGGCTTTGGTCATGTCTAATTTAATAACAACATTGGTCCCAATGTTAGGATTTTTGATGCCATAGACAATATCTTGTGTAAGCATGATGTTTTTCGAAATGTTTCTCCCTTTAACAAAGCCTGTCTGATTGGCTGAGATGATTCTAGGAAGAATTGGAGCCAATCTTGTATTAATGATCTTGGAGATGATCTTGTTGATGAAATTGCTGAGGCTGATTAGTTTAAATTGTGTAAGGGAGTTAGAAAATTCCACTTTTGGTAGTAGGACAAGACATCAACTTGTCATGAATCTTGGCATGGTGCTTCCTCCAAAGAAAGCCAATACAACCTTCATCAAATAAAACTTGATGATTTCCCAACAAGCTTGGTAAAACTTACCATTCATACCAGCAGGGCATGCAGCAATTGTAGGATTTATGGAAAAGACTACTTCTTTTAGTTCATTCATTATAGGGTCTGTGAAAAGGGCATTGTTGTCTTCAGGGGTGATCATGGATGGGATACATAAGAGTAGATCTTCTCCGATGATTCCTCCTAGATCAGAAAAGAGTTCTTGAAAGTAGTCACAAGTTGCTTGGCCTATAGCCTCATCACCCTGTACCCAATTTTCTTCTCCATTCTTGATCTTGTGAATGTATAACTTTCTACTTATACCCCTCATTAAGCTTTGAAAGTATCTGGAATTTGCATCCCCTTAGTTGTACCACTATAACTGAGTTTTCTACTTGAGGATTGACTCTTCAAGTTTTATGTACTTGAGATATTGAGCTTTGAGTTCCTGAAGTGTAATTCTGTCATTCTCAGAGTTACTCGGTGCCCATGTCTCCTTTGCATCTTTGACTTGCTGTTCAAAATGTATGGCTTTCTAAAACATGTTTCCATATTCTTGTCTGGACCATATACTCAAAGCATTGCTAAGTGCTTTGAGTTTCTGATGGAAGACCCACATTGGATTGCCTGTAACTTCTCTGTTCCATACCTCCTCTACTAGTGGCATAAATTTCTCATTGTCCACCCAGCAGTTGAGGAATTTGAAGTATCTCTTGCCCATTTCTTGCCTTACATTAATTTCCATCAGGAGAGGGTTATGATTAGAACATGCTGAAGCTAGATGAGAAATAGTAGTAGCAGGGAATACAGTCAACCATTGATCATTCACTAGACCCCTATCTAGTCTCTTCCAGAGAATAGAATTTGGTCCCCTGCCATTTGACTAGGTGTATTTGTGACCATAGTATCCAAGATTCACCAGATCACTATCTTCAATCATGCTCAAAAAATCCAAACTTTTACTCATCTAAAAAGGAGTGCCCCTAATTTTCTCCTCTACAGATGCTATAACATTAAAATCCCCTATGACACACCAAGGGGTGGTGTATGTGGAAGATTTATGTCTCAGAACATCCCATAAGGGTTTCCTCATCACTGGTTTGCATTTGTCATAGATAAATGTGAGGTTAAAAGTATTTCTATCCTCCACATGTTTCTTCTCCATAGATATCTGTTGTTCATCAGAATCTAGAACCTTAGCTGTGAATTCTTTATCCCAGAATATCCAATTTTTGTCATTGACATTGGAAGCTGCTTGGTGCATAGAAAGCTGGAGTCTAAAGTAGTTGATGTAAGTGTTATCTAGGAAGGGTTCAAGGATAGCAATGAGAGATAGTTGGTGAAGTTGCTTTAGGATTCTGAGTCTTTCAATAACTCCTGAGGTCTAATACCTCTTGCATTCCATATAAGTGTACTAATCATTGAGGTTTTGATGGGGTTACGGATTTTGGTGGTATATTGGTGGCTACAACTGTTTTACTTCTGGTAACTCTTGGTGAGGGTCCCATCCCGGGTGATAGGTTTTGTGTCATGATGAGTTCTTATTTATCAGATGATCCATTTACATCTTCAATGAGGAGTTCACAAAGCTGATCATTGTGATCATTTTCTTCTTCAGAACATTCCACAGGTTCATCCTCAGATTGGATGGGTCTGTATTCATCATCTTCAGGGTATCTTGTAACACAATCAATATTTAAAATCTCCTCTCCGGAAGTCCTCTTTTTCTTGACATCAGAATCCTGTATTTGATTTTGCTCTGCTGATGCCATTTTTTCATTTTTCCTTCTCATTGTTCTTCTTTACTTCTATCTTGGATTGTTTTTTGATTTTGGTATCTGAATGGAGAAATCAGAAGCAACTTTTACCTTACATTTAGACATTTGTTTAATGATAGCTGACTAATCTTCCTTAGAACTACTGATATCCATATTAATCTCCTCAACTGTATGAGTGTCTGGAGGGTGAGTGGAGGTATCAGTAATGGTATGGTCCATCCTGTGCTAGTTTAGATTATGTGCATGTACATTCTCATGTAGAACATGAGGAATCCCATCCCCTTTTGGATCCCTACTCCCAGCAGAGCTAGGTTCCTCCTGACAGTTCTCCTTTACTCCTTCAACTTCATCAATAGAAGCCAATGGAGGTGGTACTGGATGCGAATCCTCTCCTATGTAGCGGAACACTAACAGAGGATTGTTTTTGCATTGTGGTTGTTTCTTTAATTTGTTATTGTGTCTCTCTGCTTGATTGTGCTTGTGTATCAACTTGTGTTTCAACTTGTGAGGTTTCACTAACCTTTTGTGATCTTGTAGCTTGCTTTGATGTGGAAGTTTGGTGTTCTTTTTATTGTTTTGCCCTTTGAATTGTTTCTTCCTCTGTGTTTGCCATCCTTCCTTTTCATTGATTGTGATAGATTGTTGGTGTTCCTTTCCTTGTGGGTTCGATTACCTAGGTTGAGATTTTCGATACTAAGGTTGTATTTGGTTATGCTCATCTTTAACTACTAAAACAGAAATCAGATGAAGATAGAAGCATGCAACGCAAAGGTAAATCAACGATCAAAATTTAGAAAGAAAAGGAGATGAAGAATAGAGAAAAAGGGCTGAACAACAATACCAGGGGTAAAACTCATCGGGATAGGCTATGCAGGAGTGAAACAGTGTTGAAATAGCCAAAGAAAGGCGACGGAGCCGAAGAAAATAGATAAAGAGGGAGTAAAATAATGATGCGTGGTTGTTTATGTTTGGGATGGAAGACACGTTTTATAAATACTACTGTATAAAGTCGAAAATACCCTTAACAATAATGTTAATGACTGGAAGCAGCCAGGTCAAAACCTGGCTCTTCTATTGGAAATCATTTTGAATTCCTATGTTATGGCCCTAAAATGCTAAAAACTGAGGAGCATTCATGGCGGAGCAATGACTATTGTTCATTAGATCCTTTCTAATGGGTCCACAAAATTTTAGGAGATCCAGAGCCCGACGCCCAGATTTATGAAGATGGCGTGGGTATAAGCACACAAAAAATTAGAAATCATCCGGAATTCCTGTTTTATGGCCCTAAAATGCCAAACACGATGAACGGTCATGACGAAGTAATGACTATTGTTCATTAGGTCATTTCTGATGGGCTTAAAATTTTAGGCTATTCGACGAGAAGGGTTGAAGGAGAAGAGGTGAAAAAGACGGAGGAGGTGGCGGCAAATTTGAAGTCTGCTCAAAGTGGGTTTAGGTTAAATCTTTTTACAAATGTGGATTCATGTTAAATAGCAGAGTATAAAAAAGGCGTGGCGTGAAATTTTTACTATATGGACTTGCATTATTAACAAAGTGGAAAGGCAAAGATTTACATGCATTTGATGTTTATAACAATTATGGATGAGAAATATATATTTTTTATTTATAAATTTACTTTTTATTGTATTCTTACTTTACACTGGCACGGGCCCAATTTTATAAAAGTTGGAACTATTACTTTTTATTAACTTATTTTGATATATAAAATAATAGAGAAGAGAAATAGATGTCTGTAAATGACTACCAAATCAAATATAGACAATATACAACAACTTCCTAATATAAAAGCTATGATATCACAAATACACAAGTGAAGTAATTTTATTGATATTATAACAAAATGAACACAGAAAAGTCTGGATTCTGCACATATAAGAAATAATGTCAGGTTCTATAATTTCAAGCACATTAAACATTGCTTCCTTCTGCAAATTGCACCCTGAAGACAACTATGCAATATGATATTCCCCGAACACTTGTTCACGCACATTATTTCAGAAAGAATTGCATCGTCAAATTAACCTACAACAATTAAAATATACATCGTCAATGCGGGCAACTTGAAAAAACATCATGATGAAGATGTGCACGTTATGCCCCTCACGTCTTCATTTAAATAAAAGTTGAAAAGAAATACAGCTGCAGTACATGTGAATTTCAGACGATGAAATCAGAAACCTAACAACATTTAGGATAGGACAAACAGAATAAGTCCGTTGTGTCATATACTTTTTCAATTATTATTTTTATCATTTTAAACTTGTTCAAATACATATACAACCCCTTAATCTTGCCTGACATTTTCAGTTAATAAACACTTAAACTCGGCCTAGTACCTATTAAACACATTTACTTGACACATCCAAAATATGAAACGCGTGCATTTCACACGCGTCCGACCTGGCAAAGACAACCAATCATGAGACAATGGCATGTGGATTTTTTATTCCAAATAATAAGGAAAAAAAGAAGTATGAGGAAAAAGAAGAACAAAAAGCCCTCTTCCTCAACCCCAAAAAAAAAATTCTCCTTTTCTCTCTCCCAATATTTCCTTTCAATTTCTCTATAACCTTTTCTTAAAATCCTTAAAAATCAGTTGCTATGATGTCAAAATGGGATTCTTGAGCAGGAATTGAGGAATAGAATTGATATAGGAAAGATTTTGTACAGTCACCGCCGACCCAGAAGGAAACTCCATTAATGTAGAAAAAATAATGCTTACAAAATCTGGTGAAGAGGATAAAGACATAAGAAAAATGACTCCATGAGCCGAAGTTAAAGGCTTGCATATGTGCCAAAATGCTTACTTTTAATTTCACATTGCAACGCCAACAAAGCCGCACCGGATAAAAATGTAAATAGCCAAGCTCGTATTCTGTTTGTTACCAATTAAAAACTCTGATGGCCCTTCGATTGCACCCGCTGGCAATGTTCTCTAACTTTGCTGTCCTGATTTTTAAATAAGTTTCTGCTTATTCTACTGTTACATTAAATATTTCACCAACTCTAATAATAAATGCAATTTTTTTTGATTTACCGGTTTAAACGAGCATTTCTATTATCAAGTTGTATACGGTCAAAATCGAGTTTGCCCTTCGTATGACTAATCGAGATTGGAACATAATAGGATAAGATTCGAACTCGTGTAATATCGAACCGTGATGCGAGGTTTGAGTGTCGAGCTCGTAACCTAGAGACCAATCGAGATAGGAACCGTCCAAGATCGAGACCGAACAAGATAGAGATCGAGCAAAACCGAGTGAACCTTATCGAACCAAAAAACAGAAAGTCGGAATATTTGGAATTGGGCGAGAATCACGGCAGAACACCCGGCGCATATCAAGGAAAGGCCAATTAATTAACCTATCATGAGATTCCTTACTGTATTTAGAATTATATCAAGAGTAGGACTTCTCTACTATTTAGAGGGGGTCTGATCATTTGTAGAGGGGAGATATTTTATGAAATACAAAGGAATATACTGCATTTCTTCTGGTTTTCAATATCTAGTCATTTTGTTATCGTATCAGTTTATTCCACACTTGGTTTGAAGGTGATCGAACTTGAGGGCCAAGTCTAATTGATTCATTTGGTTTGCATTTAATTCTTTTACAGTTAATTTCAATACTAATATA
This sequence comes from Nicotiana tabacum, assembly GCF_000715075.1. Lineage (NCBI taxonomy): Eukaryota > Viridiplantae > Streptophyta > Magnoliopsida > Solanales > Solanaceae > Nicotiana > Nicotiana tabacum. The sequence continues at coordinate 67,034,366 of NC_134092.1, forward strand.
TATATATTTTCTTAATTTGTGCCAAGTTATATCACGTATCCTTAAAACTACGAATAAATTCAATTGTTATCCATTTTTCGGGTAAACAGTTGGCGCCCACCGTAGGGCTAAGGAAAATAGTGATTGCCTAGTACTAACCCTCGTAACACACACTATTTTATACTTGTTCTTGTGAGTATCTTTGATTCCGGGATCAACATGTTGAACTCTCAGGCAGCGCCCGTACACGTGAACAATGACTTCGGTCACCAAGATGAAAATGACAACATAGCAGCAGGGAATGGCATACCTCCAGTTGGTCTCGATGGAGTCCTGACAATAGATCCGATCGACGTCAGCTCGCATGTAGCCATTAATGCAAATTTGGCCGTCGATCCCGAGGATAGCATCCTTAGGGATGTTCGATCGGCCGCTCAGATCATACATAGCGGCGAAGAAGACGGAATCAGCCTACGGATGATCTTCGAGATGTTGCAGGCCGCGATAGCATAGCTCCGAAACCAGAACCATGCACCAAGCAGGATCGAACCCAAGCCATCCCAGGAAGCTGTTCACAGGGTCGAATCGATGTCAAGGAAATCGAATGGAAATAAATCGGGGATCGATCCCGCAATCATGAAGATGCTCGAGGAACTAACGAAGCGAGTTGAATCGGGGGAAAAGAAGATCGAAGCAAACGACAAGAATGTGAAAACTTATAACTCCAGGGTTTATCAGATCCTGGGGCACCACCAATATTGAAGGGTTTAGATTCCAAAGCATTCGTACAAAAGCCCTTCCCCCGAGCGCGAGTCCCAAACCGATCCCCAAGAAGTTTCGCATGCCCGAAATTCCCAAGTATAATAGAACGACTGACCCCAATGAGCATGTCACCTCTTACACGTGTGCAATTAAAGGGAATGATCTAGAGGATGACGAGATCGAATCTGTGTTACTAAAGAAATTTGGGGAGACCCTGTCAAAGGGAGCGATGATATGGTACCATAATTTACCACCTAACTCTATTGATTCTTTTGCCATGCTTGCAAACTTTTTTGTAAAAGCACATGCCGGAGCCATAAAGGTCGAGACTAGGAAGTCGGACCTTTTCAAGGTAAAGCAGAATGATAACGAGATGCTTAGAGAGTTTGTGTCTCGGTTCCAAATGGAACGAATGGATCTACTACCGGTCGCCGATGATTGGGCCGTTCAAGCTTTCACTAAAGGACTAAATGAATGGAGTTCAGTGGCTTCACAACAGTTAAAGTAGAACTTGATTGAGTACCCGGTTGTTACCTGGGCCGATGTACATAATCGATATCAATCGAAGATTAAAGTTGAAGACGACCAGCTGGGGGCTCCTTCCGGGTCCATTACCAAAAGGGATGTTGATGGAGAACCAAGGTCGAACAGGGATCGATACCAGCCGTATAATAGAGATCGTAGGGGCAACGGGCATGGGCACAACTCCGTACGAGGTAAAAGGAGAAATGATCGAGGCTAGAGCTCTCGAGGGCTCATGAGCAAGAATGGTTTCGACATGCATACCGGACCTAAGGAAGCATTGCGATTGTCAGAATATAACTTCAATGTTGATGCATCCGCCATCGTATCAGCCATCGGACGCATCAAGGATACTAAATGGCCTCGACCTCTGAAAACCGACCCATCCCAGAGAAATCGCAATCAAGTATGCAAGTATCATGGACCCATGGCCACAGAACGGAAGATTGCGGACAGTTGAGAGAAGAAGTAGCCTCGTTATTCAATGAAGGGCACCTTCGGGAGTTTCTAAGTGATCGGCCAAGAATCATTTCAAAAACAGAGAATTCAACAGACAAAACGTGCAAGAAGAACCGCAACACATTATTCACATGATTGTCGGAGGGATCGATGTTCCCCAAGGGCCAGTATTAAAACGCACTAAGGTGTCGATTACAAGGGAGAAGCAATCTCGGGCTCAGGATTACATATCGAAAAGAACCTTATCCTTCAACGACGAAGATGCAGAAGGAGTCATACAGCCCCATAATGATGCGCTGGTAATATCTGTACTCATGAATAAGACTCAAGTAAAACGTGTGTTGATTGATCCAGGTAGTTCGTCCAACATCATTCGATCGAGGGTCATAGAACAACTCGGTCTACAAGACCAAGTCATGCCCGCAACCCGAGTGCTAAATGGATTCAACATGGCATGTGAAACCACTAAGGGCGAAATAACTTTACTAATAAATGTGGCTGGGACCATACAAGAGATGAAGTTCCATGTGATCGAGGGCGACATGAGGTATAACACCATGTTCGGGAGACCATGGATTCACAACATGATAGCAGTGCCCTCGACCCTTCACCGGATTCTAAAATTCCCAACACCAGAGGGAATCAAAATAGTCTACGGGGAGTAACCCGCCACAAAGGAAATGTTTGTCGTTGACGAAGTGATTCCAATATCGACACTCTCATCAACAAAGGGGCCAAATTCGAAGGAAAAACAGGAGGCCAAATAGCAATCACAAACACCGGCCTCGACCCAACCAGAGAAATAGGGGACTGACGAAGATGATGATTATGAAGTCCCTCGATCCTTCATAGTCCCCAATGACTCTAACGCTACCAAATCAACGGTCGAAGAGCTGGAGCAAATCATACTAATCGGACGTCTTCCCGAATGAAAGGTATACCTGGGCACGGGGTTAAATCCCGAGCTCAGGAAAAAGCTTATTCAATTTCTTATAGTTAACATGGATTGTTTCGCTTGGTCCCATCTCGACATGACAGGGATCCCACCAGAAATCACCACCCATAAACTAAGCTTGAACTCGAAGTTCCATCCGGTGAAGCAGAAAAGAAGACCCCAGTCCGAGATCAAGCACACCTTCATTAAAAACGAGGTAACCAAGTTCCTTAAAATAGGGTCCATCCAGAAAGTAAAATACCCCAAATGGTTAGCAAACATAGTGGTAGTTCCTAAAAAAGGAAACAAACTTAGAATGTGTGTAGGTTATAAAGACCTAAATAAAGCATGCCCCAAAGATTCTTTTCCTTTGCCTAATATCAATCGCATGATCGATGCCATGGCCGGCCACGAGATCCTCAATTTTCTTGATGCCTATTCCGGGAACAACTAAATATAAATGAACACGGATGATCAGGACCTCGTTCATCACTAAATACGGAACCTACTACTATAATGTAATGCCATTTGGATTAAAAAATGTTTGTGCCACGTACCAACGCCTAGTAAATCGGATGTTTGAAGAACAAATAAGGAAATCTATGGAAGTTTACATTGATGATATGTTAGTTAAGTCCCTATGAGCAGAAGACCATTTGAAGTATTTGCAGGAGACCTTCAGTATCTTGAGGAAATATAACATGAAGCTGAACCCGGAAAAATGCACGTTCGGGGTCGGGTCAGGCAAATTTCTCAGATTCATGGTGTCCAACCGAGGAATCGAGATCAACCCCGATAAAATTAAAGCTATTGAGGACATCACGGCAGTTGACAACGTAAAGGTCGTGCAGAGGTTAACCGGGTGCATAACCGCCCTGGGACGATTCATCTTGAGGTCCTCTGATAAAAGCCATCGATTTTACTCGTTACTAAAGAAGAAAAATGATTTCACATGGACCCCAAAGTGCCAGCATGCCTTGGAAGAACTTAAACGTTACTTAACGAGTCCGCCGCTACTTCACACGCCGAGGGCGTATGAACATTTGTACTTATATTTGGCAGTATTGGAGATAGCGGTAAGTGGAGTCCTAGTCCAAGAAGAAAAAGGTACGTAATTTCCAATTTATTATGTTAGCCGAACTTTAGGTGAAGCCGAAACTAGGTATCCCCACCTAGAAAAGTTGGCGCTCGCTTTGATAAGCGCCTCTAGGAAACTAAAACCTTACTTCTAATGTCACCCCATATGTATTGTAACAACTTATCCACTTCGAAATATTTTGCATAAACCCGAGCTTTCGGGACGGTTAGCCAAATGGGCCGTAAAAATCAGTGGTTATGATATTGAATATCGACCCCGAACAACCATTAAGTCTCAAATTTTGGCAGACTTCGTGGATGACTTCACGCCGGCCCTAGTAGCCGAGGTTGAAAGAGAGCCATTGGTAAACTTGGGTACGTCCTCTGGAATCTGGACCCTCTTCACGGACGGTGGTTCAAACTCAAAGGGGTCCGGACTCGGCATCGTGCTAAAACTACCCACAAGCAACGTGGTTAGACAATCTATTAGAACTATAAAATTGACTAACAACGAGGCCGAATATGAGGCCATGATTGCAGGTCTCGAATTAGCCAAAGGCTTAGGAGCGGAAGTGATCGAATCCAAATGTGACTCCCTCCTCGTGGTGAATCAAGTTAACGGAACCTTCGAAGTTAGGGAAGAACGGATGCAAAGATACCTAGATAAGTTACAAGTAACTTTGCACCGATTTAAGAAGTGGACTTTGCAACATGTGCCTCGAGATCAGAATAGTGAGGCCGATGCCCTCGTAAACTTAGGGTCATCGGTCGAGGACAACGAGGTCAGTTCGGGGGCCGTCGTGCAACTCATGAGGTCAGTAGTCGAAGAAGGCCATGCCGAGATAAAATCTACAGGCTTGACTTGGGATTAGAGAAATAAATACATAGAGTATTTGAAAACCGGAAAGCTTCCCTCAGATCAAAAAGAATCGAGGGCCATGCGCATGAAGGTAGCACAATTCACCTTGTCCGAAGACGAAACCTTATTCAGAAAGATATTCGATGGTCTACTAGCGATATGTCTGGGACAGGGAGACACAGAGTATGTTCTGAGGGAAGTTCACGAGGGTACTTGCAAAAACCATTCTGGTGCAGAATCATTGGTTTAAAAGATAATCAGAGCCGGCTATTACTGGATCGACATGGAAAAAGATGCTAAAGAGTTTGATCGAAAATGTGACAAATTCCAAAAGCATGCACTAGTGATTCACCAACTCGGGGAACTACTCCATTCGGTCTTATCACCATGGCCATTCATGAAGTGGGGAATGGACATCGTTGGCTCTCTTCTGTGGGCACCAGGTAAAGTTCAATTTATTTTATTTATAACTGACTATTTTTCTAAGTGGGTTGAAGCACAGGCCTTCGAGAAAGTTAGAGAGAAGGATGTCATTGACTTTATTTAGGATCACATCATATGTCGATTCGGGATGCCATCCGAAATTGTGTATGATAATGAGAAACAGTTCATCGGCAGCAAAGTGACCAAATTCCTCAAAGATCATAAGATCAAAAGAATCCTATCAACACCTTATCATCCTAGTGGGAACGGACAAGCTGAATCGACCAACAAAACCATCATCCAAAATCTTAAGAAGAGTCTAACTGACGCCAAAGGAAAGTGGAAGGAAATTCTGCCCGAAGTTCTTTGGCCATACCGCACAACCTCGAAGTCCAGTACCGGGGCTACCCCATTCTCATTAGTTTATGGCACCGAAGCTCTAATACCGATCAAAGTCAGAGAGACGAGTATCAAGTTCCGATATGCAACAAATGAGTCAAATGACGAGGCCATGAATACGAGCCTAGAACAATTGGATGAAAGGCGTGAAGCCGCCCTCATCTGATTGGCCGCCCAAAAATAACAGATCGAGGGATACTACAATCAAAGATCCAATCTTTGATATTTTAACATCGAGGACTTAGTGCTAAGGAAAGTCACCCTCAACACTCGAAATTTGAACAAAGGGAAATTGGGTCCAAACTGGGAAGGACCGTACCAGATTCTCGAGGCCACCGTAAAAGGGTCCTAAAAGCTCGAAACGTTGAATGGAAAACAACTATCGAGCAATTAGAACGTATCTCACATAAAATGGTACTATTGCTATGGTATGACCTCTTTCCATTTCCTATTCATTTCAGATTAACACTTGCAGGTGGCCGATAAGAAATGACGATGGATTTTATTTTTTTCAGCAGCGTCACGAAGTCTTTAGGTTTGAAAGCACGTATTGCACTCTTTTTTTCTTAGACCGATTTTGTCCCAAATGGGTTTTTTCGGCGAGGATTTTAACGAGGCAATAATTAATCGTGCTAACTTAGAATCAAGTCTGATTACAAATCGGCACCGAAGATCAATTCAACAATATCTAAGGTTCCTTTGCAATCAACCTCGAATACAGGGGGGCTACCCTCAGATATGCACTATCTTCGAACATTAACTTTAGCAAGGAAACTACTTCATAAAGGGAGGGTCTCGATAGACTGGATTTATTGTAAGGGCCAGACGGTCAAAACAAGTCGTACCCACGTAGATCGCTCAAACCCTGACATAAAACATGTACGCATGTATGGTTGTTTCGATCGAGAATAAAGAGAAGTACTTTTCTTGCAATCATCTTACGTTTTAAAAAGTTTTCCTCTTTACACCCCCTTAAAAGATCTTTGTACTTCCGAAAATAACAAGCCCAAGGGCAATACTTAATTGGAATACGAATGATCGCTCCCTCACTCGGGGACTGCCGTTCGGCTTAAACAACCCAAGTCATCGGGCCTCGGGAGCAAAAGACCTAATAGGCAACTCCCCAATTTCTAAAGGTCACGGCTACCCCACTCGGGGACTATTATCTCTGACAAGCCCAGATAAAACGGGAAAACAAGCCCAATGGGTAGCTCCCGAACTAAAAGGTTACGGCCAATTTAACACGGCTCGGAGACGTCTGAAATCTGTAACAAAAATAGGTCTTCGAAAAAGAGAAAATCCTTTCACAACCGGTTCTAAAGGCTACCCTCGGCAAAGTCTCAAACCTAAGATATTTTTAGGGGAAAAAACAATGGTAACATCGAACCCCAATAACGCCTTAACCCAGAAAGGTAATAAAGGTAAGGTTTGTTCGAACTCTCAAACACAACCTTATTGTTTCATGCTAAGGCATTTCAACCTTTCTGAATACAAATAATAAAGCAAAGGAAAAATATGAAAGCCGAAAGGGAAAGAAATGCCTTATATTTATATACAATAGATTTTTACAAAGGTCAAATCGGTCTAATGCAAAAGTTACAACGGCCAAAAATGGCTTCAGAAAAAATGCGAAAGAAAAACAAAAAAAGTCCTAAGTGGCTTGGTCCTCATCTCCATCCTCGGGATCTTCTCCGTCTTTGGATTCACTTGGGCTCTCGGAGTCTACCTCAAGGAAGGCCAACCTCCGGGCCCTGGCTTCCTCTCCTTTAGCATTTTCGATTACGGCCATAATATCGAAGCCCTAGGCATGAACTCCCTCGAGGGATTCCCTTCGAGCTTTCCATTTTGCATGATCCACCATGCCCTTGACCTTGGCATGGATGGCCTCGACGTCGACCTTAACCTGGGCCACTTTAGCATCAGCTTTTGTGTTGGCCACGACCACTGTAGATCTGGCCACTTCGAGTTCATTGGCCAAGCTTGCCTTATCAAATACGGCCAAATCCAACTGAGACTGAAGCTCCTTGTTCTTCTCAACCTGCGCCGAGGCTTTCTCTTTTACAGCTTGGAGCTGGGTCTCGGCCGACTCCAATTGCGCTTGGACGGTTTCCTTTTTCGAGGCTAGGATGTCCATGTTCTTTTTGAATTCTTCCGCCTCAGCCTGTATTGCGGCTACCTGCGTCTAGATCCATCCAATTTATTCGAGCCTCTACCGGACCTACAGAATCGGATCGTTAGTAGTTATCTCCAATTCATCTTCACTATCGTGAAGCACTCGAAATACCTGCTCGGCCATCTCGGCATGCTCATCCCGAGCCGTTACTAAATCGGCCTGAAGCTTCTCACTGAGAATCTTGTAGGTGCCACTTTTCTCAGTAAGGTCCCGAACCTCAGCCTCGTGCTCCTTCCGAATTCGGAGGAAAGCCTTGTGATGCAACACCGAAGCCTGCAAACAAGTAAGAAGATATTAGAATTATCTATAACTCTAAGTTTAAAAGAAATAATGGAGAGACCCTCGAAGTTACCCGATTCAGAGTATGTTGGGCCTCATTAAACAAGTAAGCGGCTCCTACCGCGTTAATTATGGCTTGGTCTTCCTCGGTCACCAAGGATCTAAGGTAGCTAGCAATCCTTACGGGGGGATAGAAAACCCGGGCATCCTCCGGGACAAAAAGCACTATATTCCACCTACGGTCGGGGTTAATACTTGGGGACGGGAATCGGTCCACCAGTTTTGGGCTCGATGAAGACTCGGTAGCGCCCGATGACGGTACTTTCTTCGGTACTGATAAACCACCAAACCCAGTGACATCCTCCGAGGCAGCGGACTCGAACCCATCCAAGAAGCCATGGATATCAGTCGCCCCCTGGATACCTTCGTAAGAATGACCTTCCAACATATTGTCTTCACAGATCATAGCGTCCGAAATTTGAGGCGATCTGAAAATATCGATCATTTTAAGCTCGTCCCTTAAGACATCTTCCGCTGCCTGGGAAGCTTTGCCCCCGGTCTCTCTCTCGACCATCGTAGCTTGAGACGGAGTGGCCTCAACTCTTCCTGATTCAGGAACTTGGGCCAAATCTCCCTCATCAGACTCCGCCAGTTCAGAGGACTTTTGTATCGAAGCACCAGCCTGCACACGGGCCACTAGTTTGGAGTTATCTTCCTCTTATCCTTCTCCGGACTCGTCCCTTAATCGGTGGATTAACTCCAAAGGAATAGCACCAGTATCCCCCTTGGGCTTGCGAGACTTCCTCGCCGATTGTTTCTTTTTCGAGCCCGGGGAACTCGGAGCCCCTTTTCTCTTCTTCTCTTTGGCCTACTTCGGAGCAGGTGGAAGGACTTCTTCGTCACCATATGGGGACCTCATTGCAATATCCTTCCCAAGGCCTACAAAGGAAAAAAGGGGAGTAAGTAAGAGAAGAAGCCCAAACGGTAACCGCTCTAAGAGAGAACCTTATCATAATTGCGGGCCTCCCATCGACCCTTTGATAACTCCATCCAAGCACGCTCGGAGTATGTTTTCTGCGACACCAGGCCCTCGACCCATTGCTTGAGTTTCGGAATCGGGTCTGGTATCTAGGCCACAGCTACAACACCAAAAACATAGATTAGGAAAGAAGATAAGAAGCAAAACAGCAAAATTGAACATCCAAGGCGAAATATTACTCACGGTTCATGTTCCATTTCTCAGGAAACGGCATGTCTTCAATAGGGATCAGGTCCGAAGTCCTTATTCGGACAAATCGGCCCATCTAACCTCGGTCACGAGCCTCATCTATGCTAAAAAATGGGACTTTGTTGGCCTGGTGAGCGAGCTTGATTAACCCTCCCCGATAGAGTCGGGGACTGTAAAGGCGCATAAGGTGATTGAGGGTGAAAAGACATCCATCGATTTTGCTTGTGAAAAATCGGAGGAGAATCACTATTCTCCAAAAGGAAGGATAGATCTGGCCAAGGGTCACATCGTATCTCTTGCAGAAGACGGCGATGACAGGGTCTAAGGGACCTAACGTGAATGGAGTAAATGCAAACACTTAGAAACCCCTCCACGTGGGTAGTAATCGGTTCGATTCCTCTTTGACTTTGTCGAGGATCTTTTCGGTGATTGAGCATATGTACCTCGAGACTGGCTCACATCGGCCCGGTACCGAGGAGGCCTTTTCGACCTTAAAGTCAGTGACGGTTGGGCACCCTACCAGAACAAATTCCTCAGGGAGGGGCTTCGCCGTAGCCTCACCACCGGCGGATCATGATGTAGAAGCGGCCTCCTTTTACGGCACAGTTTTGGAAGTTTTCGCCATTGATGAACAAGGGAAAAGAGAATTAGAATGGTATGCGGTTTGATTAGAGTTCTAGAAATTTGGTGTGAAAATTGTGAAGCAAAGGGATTTTCTGAAGAAGAAGCAAGAGTAGAAAGAGCTTTGAGTGTAAAAGTTTGAAATGAAAAAAGCTAGGGTTCTTATAGGTTGCTGGCGACGGTTCAGAATCGGTAATGACAGACCAGCGACTGACAGGCATGTAATGCCTTGGTAACTAAACCGGCGGGACGTTTCGTCGCATACGTCATAATCAGGCTCGTCGCTGACGTCATTACCCATCTAGTCGGAGTTTGAAAATTCATATCGTTTCTCGTCATCTTCTTTCCGAGAAACAAGAAAATAATCTGTATACGGTCAAAATCGAGCTTGCCCTTCGTATGACTAATCGAGATTGGAACATAATAGGACAAGGTTCGAACTTGTGTAATATCGAACCGTGATGCTATGTTACAGTTCCGAGCTCATAACCTAGAGACCGATCGAGATCGGAACCGTCCAAGATCGAGACCGAACAAGATAGAGATTGAGTGAAACAGAGGGAAGCTTATCGAGCCAAAAAATAGAAAGTCGAAATATCCGTAATTGGGCGAGAATCACGGCGGAAATCCTGGCGCATATCAAGGAAAGACCAATTAATTAACCTATCATGAGATTCCTTACTGTATTTAGAATTATATCAAGAGTAGGACTTCCCTACTATATAAAGGGGGTCTGATTATTTGTAGAGGGGGAGATGTTTTATGCAATACAAAGCAATATACTGCCTTTCTTCTAGTTTTCAATATCTAGTCATTTTGTTCTTGTATCAGTTTATTCCTCACTTGGTTTGAGGGTGATCGAACTTGAGGGCCAAGGTTAATTGATTCATTTGGTTTGCATTTATTTCTTTTATAGTTAATTTCAATACTAATATATATATATATTTTATCAATTTATGCCAAGTTATATCACGTATCCTTAAAATTACATATAAATTCAATTGTTATTCATTTTTTGGATAAACACAAGTTACACCGAAAATTGCAGTTGATTATAGAGATGTTGGAACTGGGTGGAGATTGGCGAAACCAAATGAGATTTTTTGGAAGTTAACTTCTTGGTGGTGACATTCTGGTGGAGAAGATGTTAGATGCATGCTTGCCACCGGCCGTGAAAGTTTTCGGCAAGGTGGTCCTCTTCAAGCAAAACCAAAGTAAAAGAAAAAAAAAGAGAAAGTGAAAGAAAAAAAATAAAAGAATGAATTAATTATTTTTTTAGTAGTGGACGCGCTCAAAGAGAGTGGAAAATACACATTTTGCCATGTCAGCTTGTTGGATATTGGGTTTGGATCGCGGATCGCCCATATGGATTGACCCTACTCATTTAGAGAAGATAAAACCTTAAAGAGGTTACCTAGGAAAGTTAAAACACGGATAAAAAAAATGTTGCACGTTAGAAAAATAATGGGAACGTGCGATTGTGTGAGCGGCAGTTGTTTTTTAAAACCCCTCTCTCTCCTTTATATATCTTTCTTCCTCAACAGAGAAAAAGGCTATGAAGTGATTCTCTCTAAAGAAAGAAACACACTGTGTTAAACAAAAACAAGATATTTAGTTCGTGAACAAGAATTTTATTTTCAAGAAAGACGAAGTCGGATTCGGGTAATTGATTGGAACAGATTCTGCAAAAATTTCCGTTGTTGTTAACAGGTACATAAATTCGATGTCCCTGTTACTCGATTTTAATCTTCATTGGTATTAGAGCATAAGATTTATTTGATTCCTAGACTGTGACTGAAAAGATTGGATGAAAATTTGCGTCAGAATAAATGATACAGTAATAGGTGATCAAATTTACTTGACAATATTAACCGTATTCACTGTTAATAAGAGAATCGTGATCGGACTCTTGTGTCCGTTGTTTATGATGTTTGTGAGAATCTTATTAATTTATTAAGGTATTGTTGTTTGGTTTAATCTGTGTGTGGATTTGATCGATTCCATCAATGATTGCTGATGTTTGTCGAATAGTTTCGGCTTAACCGAACAGTGTTGGTGCGGCTCTATGTAGCCCTAGAAATAGAATCAAAAATTCTGTTGCTTAGAGTTTAAGTCTTAAACAAAGACATACTTTTAAGAATTTTATGTGAACTTAAAGACTATTATAAAGATTTAGAAAAAAAAAGGATATGAAGCCATAGAATTCTCTTCTTTGTGTTGAGTATTCTCATGAAGCCATAGAATTCTCTTGCATAAAAACAATGGCTATTGCTACTGGGTGTTGGTGTAGTATCACCAATTTGTCATAATGCTGACATTTTTTGTTACACAAATCTTCTCGAAGGCATTATTGACATAAGTAAAGATTGTGGCTTCTGATTGTTCCTAATGACCTATCGTCACATTTTATTCACTGCAATGGTCATCTAACTTTTGTAGTTGACTGAATTTGTGGACGAATATCTAAATTAATTAATATTTTTTTATTAACTTTTACATGGATTCATAAAAATAGAAGAATGGGTTCCATAAATGTTGCAGTGCTTTTATATATGAATGTGATTATTGTTTCTTGAGATGTGAACCCAAGTATGTCATTGCAAAATACAAAACTATGAAGAACAGAAACTTTTAAACTTTGAAGATCCTAATAATATTACTGCCTTCTTAGTATTAAAAAAAATAAGTTTAGTCTTAATCCCTCAATTGATATCCTTCTACAAGTAATTGTGATATATGTTGTCACATTGAATAGTTGTAGCCATTCTTATTATTTCCTTGGTCCTATAGATATGGCTGAACAGGGACAAGTTCGAATTACTCCAAGCGGGAGTTCTCGAAGTCAAGGAAGGGAAAATCGTAGAAGGATACGTCGTCGCAGGACTTATTTCTATAATGATTCAGACTCGGAGCCTGAAGTCATCAGGAATATCCCAAGGGCGAGGCAAAATGAGTTAAGGAATCAGAGGGCTGAACAAAGAGAAGGAGAAAAGAAATTTAGGGAGTTTAAGGAATTTAAAATGGGCCCTGATGCTTCAATTCCTGAACATGTATACCTTTTTAGGTTAAAAAGAGCTGAATTGGCTAATTACATAGAGATTACTGATTGGGAAGCATTAGCTATTTTAGCGGACTCTCTTCGAGAACCTTGGGGTGAAATTTAAACTGAGATTTATCATGATGTTTGGCCTAGTGCACCTTTTAGCGTATATGTACAAGAGTTAGTGTTCGATTGGTACATGTATGTCCTAGCAAACATGTAAATTATTATTATGTGTTTTATCTTAATGAAATTTAAATTATGTTGTTTGTTTCACCATTTACATATAGTATTTATTGTTTTATTTTGTAATGGGATTGAGACTTGAAATGAAGGACACATTAAGAAGTGATTTTAATATTAATTAAAATATTTAGATATAGATGATGAGTGAAAACGTAGTGACCTTTCGATTCTATACTAAATATAAAATTAATATTAAAATTAATTTACTTGAGTGTGTAATCACATGCATAAATTGACTGTAGTATATATATTGATGAGTTAAACGTGTATCTCTAATAACAGACATGGCATCGAAAAATATCATTACTGACTTGAACAAGGGTGACAAACTGAATGGTGAAAATTATGACATCTGGGAGTCGTAAGATGTGGTATGTACTCGAAGAGAAAGATGCTCTTGAAAGTATTAACCATACTATGAGTCACCCAGAGGAGGGTAACACTGCCCAACATAGGAGGGATCTGGAAACTTATAATATTTGGAAAAAGAAAGATTGCACTGCACGTGAAATTATTGTAAGTTCAGTTGCTGATAATATCATCCACGAATGTGAGAAATATCCTACTGCTCAAGCCATGTGGGAACATTTAAGAGAGGCATATGGGGGTACAACTATGACTCACCTTCGATAGCTGACAATCAAGTTTGACACGTACAAAAAGCGTCACGATCACAGCGTCAAGCAACATCTAAGGGTGATGTCAAATATGATTGCTCAACTCAAAAGTGTTGGCCATGTTCTCTATGATGAGCAGCAGGTTCAGGCAGTGATTTGGTCTCTTCCCCATAATTGAGAACATCTGAAGGTTAACTTGACCCACAATGATAGCATCAAAACTTTTGCTGATGTTGCCCGTCATGTGGAGCTTGAAGACAAACGACTTGGTGCTTCTAAAGCTGTACCTAATGCCTTTGTGGCAGAATCAAGTGGTACAAAGAGATCAAACTTCAAGCGCAAGAGAAACTGGAAGAATGACAGAAAGGGTAAGGAAACCGGATAAGGAACCTCCAAGAAAAGAAACAAGCCAAATTCCAAGAAAGAAAAACGGTTCTACAAGAAGAAAGACAAGAGCAAGATGAAGAGCTACCATTGTCAAGTTCCAGAGTATTTTGCCCGTGAGTGCACTGAGCCGAAAAAGATAGCATTTCAAAACGCATCTCTAAGTGCTATATATGTTTCTAGCACTGTATTACTAACTGAATCTTATCCTGTGTGGATTGTAGACTCAGGGGCCACCGACCTTGTGAGCCATGATAGAGAAGCGTTTATAGAGTTTCGTCGAGTTTCACCTGGATCAAGGTATGTATATGTGGGAAATAATGCAAAGCTTGAAGTCAAAGGGATAGACACTTGCAGAATGGACATGCGTTGTGGCTGATCTTTGATGTTGCATGGTGTCCTATATGTTCCAGAGATTCAACGAAACTTAGTATATGTGTCTGTTCTTCTAGAATTAGATTTCAATTTGAACTTTAGTCGCAATGGTCTTAGAATTACTCTAGACAATGTTGTTTATGGTTTTGGACATCGTTATGATGGTTTTATTGTGTTAGATTATAATCCTTTTATGTATAACTATTATGTTGACCGTTGTGTTATGGCATGTTATTCTAGTAACAATGATGTTGATGTTATTACATAGCATACAAGATTAGGTCACATAGGGCAGGATCGAATGAATGGATTGGTTAAGGAAGGACATTTGGGTTCTTTCTCTAAAATTAAAATGCCAACATGTGAAAATTATCTTGTCGGAAAGATTACACGTAAACCATTTGGAAAGGTTAAGAGAGCTGATTTTCCATTGCAATTAATTCATTCAGATATATGTGGTCCAATGAATGTAAGGGCTAGGTCTGGTACTTTATATTTCATTACGTTCATTGACGATTTCATGCGCTTTGGTTATGTCTATTTGATTTCTCATAAATCTGAAGCACTTGAATGTTTTAAGAAATATTTGAATGAAGTTGAGAATCAATTAGACAAAAGAATTAAGACCTTATGAACCGATAGAGGGCGTGAATATCTTTCAAAAGAATTTGAAGAATTGTGTAATGAAAAGGGCATCACCAAATAGTTAACTATTCCTTATACACCTCAACAAAATGGTGTAGTAGAAAGGAGGAATACAACACTACTGGACATGATAAGGTCCATGATGGCGTAGCCAAATTTACCTATCTCCTTTTGGGGAGATGCGTTATTGACTGCAGCCTACATATTGAACAAAGTGCCTTCTAAATCAGTTTTTTCCACTCATTATGAGCTATGGACTGGTAATAAACCAAACTTAAAAGATTTATGACCTTAGGGTTGTGCTGCATATGTAAAAGATTCTTTTAGAAAGTTTGGTAAATTAGGTCCAAAAGGCAAGAAATGTATCTTTATATGATATTCAGAACACTCCAAAGGGTATGTGTTCATTGGTTAATTAGAGGATGGAAGTGTTATTGAGATTGAATCACGAGATGTCACATTTCTGGAAAATGATTTTTCAAATAAGGGCGAGGTAAAGAATGGAGAGCCTCTTTATGAAATGTTGAACTCAGATAGTCAGCAAGTGTATTCTGACACAGTTGATAATCAAATTGATCAAGATCTTATTCTTGATCCGAGTGGGAGTGGGAACTCTCAATCCCAAAATCCTTCTGACGAACTTGAATTTCAACTACGAAAGAGTGCCAGGAAAAATATACCCAAACGTACTTATGAGATTGAAGATTATATTTTCTTGGTATCTCCCACAGAAATGGATGAGCCAAAGTCTGTGACTGAGGCTTTATCGAGCTCTGGAAAAGATGAGTGGATGAAAGCAATAAAAGAAAAATTAGAGTCCATGAAAACCAATAAAGTCTGGGATCTAGTTGACCTTCCGCCTGGAGGAAGAGCCATTGGGAACAAATGGGTTCTCAAAGTTAAACGCAAAGTGGATGGGTCAATAGAAAGATACAAGGCACGACTGGTGGCAAATGGCTTTACTCAAGAAGCTGGAATAGATTATGAGGAAATATTTTCACCAGTTGTGAAATTTACCTCAATTCGCTTACTTTTGGCTATTGTTGCACGTTTGGATTTAGAAATTACATCAAATGGACGTGAAGACAGCTTTTCTCAATGGAAAACTAAATGAAGAAATCTATATAGAACAACCTGTAGGCTTCATTATTAAAGGCCAAGAAAAGAAGGTCTGTAAATTTAAAAGATCTATTTATGGCCTGAAGCAATCTTCAAGGCAATGGTATTTGAGATTTAACAGGGAGGTGATCTCGTATGATTTTATCATGATCAGTGAAGACCATTGCATTTATGTGAAAAAGTCCAATGAGATGTTTGTAATTCTTTCTCTTTAAGTAGATGATATTTTATTGGCCGGAAATAATTTGGAGTATTTAAAAACTATCAAGTCATGGCTTTCAAAGTCATTTGACATGAAAGATATGGGTAGGGCATACTATATCCTTGGAGTTAATATCCAAAGAGACCGTTCCAAAAAGTTATTGAGTTTATCTCAAGAAACTTATATAAAGAAAATTTTGGAGCATTTTCGCATGAATAGTTGTATATCCATGGATACTCCTATAGCGAGAGGTGAAACTTTAAGCCTTGAAATGTGCCCCAAGACTGAAAATGAAAAGGAAGACATATCTCGAGTTCCGTATTCAAGTGCAGTCGGGAGCTTGATGTATGCTATGATGTGTACTCGCCCAGACATTTGTTATGACATAGGTCTGGTTAGCAGGTATCAATCCAATTCTGGAAGAGAACATTGGAAAGCCGTGAAGAAAATTTTCAGATACCTGAAGGGAACTACTATAGATTATTTACTATGTTATAGAGGAAATAATTTATACTTGAGAGGATATACATATGTTGATTGGGCTGGTGACCGGAATGATAGAAAATCAGGATCCGGTTATGCCTTCTTACTTAATGGTGATGCTATATTATGGAAAAGTAAGAAACAAACTTGTACAACCCTTTCAACGATGGAAGCTGAGTTCGTGGCTTGTGCGTCTGTAGTACAAGAATCTGTTTGGTTGAAGAGATTCTTTGAACATTTGGATATTACAAAGAACTCTTAGAGTCCCATAACTCTATATTGTGATAGTCAAGCGGCCATCGCATACACAAAAGATCCTAAGTATCATATCAAGACCAAACACATTGACATCAAGTATAACTTTGTTAGAGATATGGTAGCAAGTGGAGAAATAAATTTACAGTATATTCCTACGCGAAATATGATAGCTGATCCTTTTACAAAGGCGATATCTAGAGACTTGTTTGAGAAATATGTAATGGCTCTAGGTTTGCGAAGGATATAAATATATATTTATGTATTGTAAAATGACTTGATTATTATAATATGCTCATCAATATTTGACTCTTGAATTTATGCTTATATCTCGTATGCATGTGATGAATGTATTGTTAATAAAGTGTGTCGAACAAGTAGCGAGATTGGCTCTCTCACACGAGCAATCGCCTCTTACGTTAAGAATCGTGAAGAGATGAGACCTTATAGAACCTTGGATAATGCGAGGTTATATTTACTTGTAAAGGTCGGTCTTGACAACTAATCAGACTTACGAATTTCACTATTCGATTATGACTTGTTTTGTAAGCGAGATGCGAGTTTCTCTAAGAAGATGATTTGAGGATTATTGAAGTGAGAAACTCGGGTTAGACATTTGGAGGTGTCTAGACCAAGATATGTACAGTGTTGAATGATTAAAAGAATAAGGCACACGCGCCCATATAAGGTGAGAACACCGTAACATGTGTTTCATACCGCGTGTGCTATCGACCATGGGATAATGGAAGAATGAATCCCTGCTTCTTCATTGTGTGAGATCCCAAAGAAGTTATATTAACTTTTATTGAAATACCTTTTGACCTTTTACTATCTCTTGAAGCGTCAATCAGTGTTGCTACTTTAGTTCGTGAACAAGAATTTCGTTTTCAAGAGAGAAGAAGTCGGATTCGGGCAATTGATTGGAGCAGATTCTGCAAAAATTTCCGATGTTTTTAACAGGTACACAAATTCGATGTCCCTGTTACTCGATTTTAATCTTCACAGCTAAATGTGTCTAATTGGTATACCTTTGAAGAAGTTTAGGTGTTCAATAGGTACTAGCCCAAGTCCAAATGTCTAAGTGAAAATGTGAGGCAAGTTTAAGGGGTTGCGGCTGTATTTGACCTTTAAACTTCTTTAACATCCTTGTACTGATTAAGTAAAGGGAAGAATGCTCACAACTTTAGAATATCTATGGTTTTTTAGAATGTTAAATAATCGAGAGGTTTCCTGCAAAAGCATAAACCAATAAAAAGGGCAAACACTAAGAATAGTCAACAACTTTATCAATCAAGTAGAGTTCTTTACGTGGGGAAGGCAGAAAGATATATTAAGCAGCAAGAAGTTGACAGCAGTCACCAATTAGTGAAAGTTAGAGATATGCTAGAAAGAGAATTTCACCCCAACATAAATGATATTCCTGTGAAAATCACATGCTAAGCAAGAAATATGTTAATTTTAACATTACCGTTAAGTTTGTGCAAGAAATCAAACTGAATTAATGTAGTGGATGAGATGTCAATTTTGATGCTCTCGGTTAGGTGCTTTCGAAAAAACAGAGAAGTACAATGTAGAACTTTCAGATAAGGAAAGCAGACGATGCCACTTTAAAAGTAGAGATCATTTTGTATGTGCAACATGTACGCAATAGAGAATGAATACCGAAATAATCAAGTTTTTCTTTCTTGAATAAATAAATGCAACAACGATGTAGCACACATTGCTATTTTCTATAATTCGCAATAAAGATAAAAGACTAAAGAGCATGGAAAAATAAAAAAGTGAGAAAGTCAATAGAAGCAAAATGTCGTCAGCTAGTATATCAGTGCCAATATAAAACTGGTGCAAAACTAATTTTAGTAGCTCAACCGCCAAACAAATAGATATTCAATAATAAAATCTAAATTCTGCATAGAAGACCTCAAATAAACACAAAAAAGAGTGCGAGAAAGAACATATGGAGGAGAAACCAGTAAGTGTGTCAATTCAAATGTGCTCGAAACTGTTGCAAAGGTCATTAATAATAGGAAAATGCTTCGCTAAAACTCAGGTTAACATGAAAGGAATCATGGATGAAATGAGCTAGAGTCAATATTGTAAAAACTGGTGTTGCTATTTTCATTAACTTTATTTTGATATGAAATTTGCAGATAATAAAACATGATGCAAATCAGCTGGATATTATTCACATATATTTTGGTACAAAATATCCATTAATAGATGTTCTATTGTTGGCTTACATTATTTACATCCATAATAGTATAAAGTGTCACATTCTTTACATCATATGTCCGAGAATAATTAACATTCTAATACTATTTACATATTGGCAAGCAGCGATGCTTTTACCGTACAGTCTTTAGTCTTCTTCTTTACAATTGTTGACTAAAACTACCTGTACAATTATGAAGTAATGATCAATTGTTAGTGCTCATATCTCAAATAAAGAAGCGAAGAAAGACGATAAAGATTTTCCAACATAGAGGAAAATTTCAAATTTTAAAGGTAGAAGAAATCAAACAAATCTAATGGGCCAACTTCAAATTTCTCCAAACTATGTTGATAGATTACTATTATTATTTTAACATTAACATATTGTTCATGTAAATGAGATGCAATTCCTCAAAATGTGAAAGTTTTGACATATTTATCTCTTTCTAAAAAGAATGCATAAAGAGAAAGCACTCTCATGAATCTCAACATATCAAGTCGTGTAAATTTAGAATTCTGTATGCCTAAGACAATATGGAAATAAAAAGCATAGTAATTTGAGAGAATAAAGCAAGGAGCATGTAAAATATACTTTCTTTAGCACACCGCGTGGCTTCAAGTAGTTCCCTACTAGCTACACGCGTATCAAGCCCATCTTATCTCACCGCATACATTTTAACCTCAAATTCTTATACTACCGCATGCGTATCAATATCACAACGTATCACAAATCGCACCTCAAGTGCCCAATATCACAACTTTACCAAAGAAGTCAACAATAATAGTGTTTTCACAATAAATAGCCTCTCGCTCAACCACAATATGCACAAGAGTCTTAACAATAATAATCGAAAATGAATAACTCAACAAGAATGGTATTTCAAATCTTTATAACTTTGCCTCAATGTGAATCATGGCCTTTATAACTCAATACCAATTTCATAATTGAAAGATATTCTAAGAAATAACAACTTAAAGCAAGGAACTCAACGGTAAATAATGAATAAGGAATAGAGAAAATAATAACTTCAACTAAGCATGTAAAGACAATTAATAAGTAAATGATAAGACAAGTAAAGCATGTGAAGATAAACTAATGATGACGAATATGACGTATTATGGTAACTCAATTAAAGGCATGAAAGGAGTCTACATAACTAAAATCGGTCAACTACCATATTTAGCACGTGTACACACTCGTCACCTTGCGTACACGGCTTCCATATATCATAATTTACACAAACAACACCAATCCTAAGGGGTAATTACCCCACACAAAGTTAGGCAAGATACTTATCTCAAAAAATGCTAACTCAATTCACTAGTAAGCCTTTTCCTCGATTATCCAACTCTGAACGATTTGAATCTAGCCAAAATAACTTTATACCATAAATATAAACTATATGAAGCTATTCTGAATAATAAAGTTGCAATCTTTAAAGAGAAGTAAAAAGTCAACTCAAAAGGTCAACCCTGAGCTTGCATCTCGGAACCCGACCAAAATTATAAAATCCGAACACTCATTCGATAACAAATCCAACCATACAAGAATTACTCAAATCCGACTTCAAATCGCCTTTCAAATCCCCAAAATTTAGTCTAAAACGTTTTCACAATTGTTTCCCAAATTTCCAACTCAAATCACCAATTAAATAATAAAAATAACAATGGATTCATGTAATATAGTCAAATCCGGGTTAGAATCACTTACCCCGATAATTTCTTTGAATATCCCTCAAAACATCGCCACAACCCGAGCTCTCTAGGACCAAAAGATGAAAAATGAGAATAAACCCTTGAATACCCCCTTTTCTGCCCAGCGATTTCGCATCTGTGAGGCCTTAGCCGTATCTGCGGCTCCGCACCTACAGAATTTCCATCACAGGTGCGGCCCTCACTTAGGCCTCAGAAAATCGAACCTGCAGACCACTAAGCGCACCTGCACTTGTGCTTCTACGGAGGGATGGCCGCTCCTACGTGTCCGCTTCTGCGGAAGGATGAGCGCACCTGCGGTCCCAGCTGGGCAGGTCCAATTTTGCTTATGCGGCTCGAGAGCAGCTTCTGTGGTGCAGCACCTGCGGCCCAAAGTGCACAGGTGTGATTGCACCAGACACAAAAATACTTCAGCAATCACACAAGTCTAATATTTTTCTGGATTCAATACGAATCACAACCGAGGTCCTCGGGACCCCGTCCGAATATACCAATAAGTTCCAAAATATATTACGGACCTACTCAAGGCCAAAAATGACATCAAACAACATCGATTCAACGAATCGCAACCCAAATAAGCCTATTGAAACAATGAACTTCCGACTTCCAAAACTAACGCCGAATCATACCAAAACAACTCTAATTGACCTCAAATTTTGCACACAAGTCATAAATGACATGACAGACCTATTCCAACTTCCAGAATTAAGAATCTAACCCCGATATCAATAAAGTCAACTCCTGGTCAAACTTCTCAACCTTCCAAACCTTCAATTTTCTAACTTTCACCAATTCAAGCCGAAATGACCTACGGGCATCCAAATCAACATCCGGACATGCTCCTAAGACCAAAATCACCATACAGAGCCTAGTACTTAGGGAATATGTAAAACTACAGTCAACTCCTTCAACTTAAGCCTAGTACTTAGGGACTATGTGTCTCATTTCACTCTGAAACTCACCTGAAACCAAAACCAAATACCCAGGCAAGTCACATTACCACAATACAACATAGAGGAGGCAATAAATAAGGGATTGGGGCTAAATTACTCAAAATGACCGGTCGGGTCATTACATCCTCCCTCTCTTAAAATAAACGTTCGTCCTCGAACGAGTATAAAGACATACCTAAAGTGGTGAAAAGATGACGATAACGTCTATGCATATCATGCTCGGTCTCCTAAAATGACCGGTCGAGTCATTAAATCTGCAGGTTTGATGGTCTGACTTCGGAAGCTGATATATTTAATCTACAAGGAATTTAGAGATGATAAAAAATTAAAAGTTGTAGCCCTTTGAGTCTAGTTTTCAGAAAGGTAAATCATTCATCATTTAGAAATTTGTACCGAATATTATGACTAATTTACTAAAGCCTGATAGTACCGTCAATGCTGAAGTACAATCGCACAATTTGGATTGCGGCCGCAGAACCTGGAATGTGCGGACCACACAAAAAATGTGTGGTCAGCACATTGGGAGATCAGATTGGTACCATAAAAACGATGGTTTCACCTCATTTTTCATTTTTAGACTTTGGGAGCTCGGTTTGTGGCGATTTTTCATGGATTTTTCAAGAAATTCATCGGGGTAAGTGATTCTAACTCGGATTTGATTCATATAAATGAATATATCATTATTTTTATCATTTATTTTGTATTTTGAGATGGAAATTTGGGGAAAATTGTTGCAACTTCATAAACTATAATTTGAGGATTTGAAGGTCGAGTTGTGATCGGATTTGACTAATTTTGGTATGGTTGGACTCGTAATTGAATGGGTTATCGGATTTTATGAGTTTTGTCGGGTTCCGAAATGTGGGACCCACTGTCGACTTTTCGAGTGGAGTTGGAAATTTTTATAAATTGTTAAATTATAAGCATTAAAGTGTATTGTGATTAATTTGCACGTGGTTTGAATAGATAGGGATCGTTTGGCTTGAATTGTGCAGATAGGAAGGAGTTTGGAGGTTGATACGCGCGGACTGAAAATTTTTAGGCATTGTTTAGCTTGCTCGGCATCAGATTCGGCTTGTTCGAGGTAAGTAACACTTCTAAACTTGGAGCTGAGGGTATGAACCCTGATTATATGTGTTATGTGATTTTTTTGTAGGTGACACACATGCTAGGTGACGGGTGTGTGGACGCGCACCGTAGAAATTGAGACTCAGTCGATTCTATAGAGCTGTGTAGTCAATTAACTTTATTTTTCCATGTATTTTTCATGTGTTAGAGAAACTGAGCTTTGACTCATGTTAGAAATCATGCTTAGGCAAATGTTGGTATCATTGGGACCTACTGAGGTCATTTCTGCTGTCGAATTATATGTTCAAACTATAATTTTATACTCAGTCATATTTATTCATTGCATATCATATCTCAGTTTCTGTTGTTATTTATTGATACATCATATCATCATTTTGGGCTAGTTTCATGATATTGTGAGCCCAAGAGACTGGAAAGATTAATGACTGAGTGAGGCAAAGGGCCTGATTATGAGGATATTATGGGATCGGGATGCACACCGCAGCATATTTTTATTTATTTATTTATTATAGCGCTTGGGCTGAAGGAGCCTCTCCGAACTATGCACCCCCCACAGTGAGCGCAGTGGATATTATATTTGGGATGGAGTTTCCTGGGCATGGAGTTTCCATATATATTCACTTCTGGGATGGAGTTTCCTGGGCATGGAGTTGCCCTATTTATTTATATTTGGGATGGAGTTCCCTGGGCATGGAGTTGCCTTGTTTATTTATATTTGGGATGGAGTTCCCTTGGCATGGAGTTGCCTTATTTATTTATATTTGGGATGGAGTTCCCTGGGCTGGATTGGCCCTATACAGTACTGAGTGACTGAATGTCAGTTATTATGTATATATATTTGGGATGGATCTTCCCTGAGATGGATTGGCCATATACAGTACTGTGAGATTGAGTACTCTGAGAGTGTGAGTACATGAGTTCATTATTGTGTTGCATTGCATTAGAAAAGCATACTTGATATGTAGGCATAGAGAAGTATTTTTCCTCATGCCATATGATAATGAGATTTCTTATCTGTCGTTAAAGTTTTTTGAGAAAAATCACAGATTTCAGACTTACTCATATTTTCATTGACTTTCGGCAAAAGATTTTATACGAGTTAAGCATTTTATTATTGAGTTATTACTTGTGTTGCTTTAAATTATATTGCTATGAGATGTTATTAGTTATTGAAGTTGGACTCCCACCCTTATCCCAGATCGTCACTACTTTCAACCTAAGGTTAGGTTTGTTACTTATTGAGTACATAGAGTCGGTTGTACTCATACTATAATTCTGCACCTTGCGTGTAGATTTTGGATGCTGATGTTGTTGTACATGGCGGGAGCTAGCATTGAAGATATACCTATGATCCAATCATAACTGCCTCTTGTTCTAGGTTGCTTTAGAATTTTTAAATCTGTTCATGTATATTTCAAACAAATGACGTATTTTTATTTCATACCACCTTTGTAAATTCTAATCTTAGAAGTTCATGATTTGTACTACCAGACCTTGGAGAGTGTATTAGAGTCAATTAAATATTAATTGAATCGGATTGTTGTCATTTGGCTTACCTAGCGGGTGAGGTTAGGTGCCATCACGGCTAGTTGGATTTTGGATCGTGACATGAATAGAGCTTATCCAAGTAAGAGTTTATCAACATTCATGTAAAAATCAAGTTCACAAATAGGAGACTAACTGTCAAATCATTAAGGAAATTTATATGCGCAAAATACAAAATTGGCTGGTTGGCCGAAACTAATTGCATTTACACACACACACACACACACACACACACACACACACACACACACACACACACACACACACACACACACACACATATATATATATATATATATATATATATATATATATATATATATATATATAGCTCAAAGTAACAATATAAAATAAAAAATAGACAAGAGATATAGAGGGGAAAGAGAGAGCTTTCTTATTTCATCAAGTGTTTTCCAAGTGTCTACAATGTGATGTCCAAATCCTCTATTTATAGGATGATATTGAAGTAATATAAAGGGATGTCATGAACATGATATTAACTATTGAGATCATGGGGAAGATCATGGAGGAGGTTATGGAGGTGTGGGAGTTACAACCATAATGGTAGGAAGTAGTGGGAGTAACTTCTTTAGGAGTTACAGGCATCCACTAATATAATTATAATATTTCATAAAACTCCCCCTTGGATGTCTATAGATAGTGTGCCTCGTTAAAACCTTACTAAGAAAAAAAATCATGTAGGAAAAAATCTTAATGAAGGAAAAAGAGTACACATATCTTGTAATACGCATTGTTTGTTGCCTCGTTAAAAACCTTGATAGAAAAACCCAATGGGATAAAATCTCAGCTAAAAAAAAGAGAGTACAATGCGTATCTTACTCCCCCTCATGAAAATATCACTTTACTTTTCGGAAATGACGCATTCCATTCCCGTATACCACCTTCTCAAATGTTGAGGTTGGTAATGATTCATTTAACAAATTCACCAAATTATCAATAAAATAAATTTGTTGAACATCTATATCACCAATCTGTCAAAAATCATGTCTAAAAAGAACTTTGGTGAAATATACTTTATTTTGCCGCCTTCAATATATCCTTCTTCCAATTGAGATAAGCAAGCAGCGTTGTCTTTAATATTATTGAAGTCTTCTTTTTAAAAGAAAAATCACACATTTGTAGTGTGTTGAGTCACTTGCTTTATAAGTTGCTAATATCTTGGCATGACTTGAATCAATAATTGACAGCATTTATAGAATATCATAATATGACAATACCCTCACATGCAAATAGATTGCATAAAGAACGAACTTCAGCCCTGCATTTGCATAATCAACAAAACTTTAGCAATATTTGTTAGAATAAACAAATATATATCAAGGATTATTTTTGCAATATAATACTAATTGTATTACAATATCCCCACATAGGAATAAAACTATATCTCGCTAGGATATAATACTCATAGTTCTAGCAAGATACATTAGTGCATCAATTGCACTAGCCACAAAAACAAATCATGTACGTCATGATTGCTCTAATCCACGTAAGGATTTGCTGAAACTTTATTTAATAAATTTCTTGGAAACCTTAATATACTTTAGAACAATTTAAATCCTTTAAGGATTTTCATTGTATGCATATCAAATGTACTATTAGACAAAAACCAGAAATAAATGCATCCACCACAGGAGAACATGTCTTCTTACAATCAATATCGGGATATCTACAAATCTTCTTGTGCCACAAGTCGTCTTTATGTCTATCGACTTGGTTTTTTTATTTAGCTTTTCGCACAAGAACACATTTATACCTCCATTTGCTTTATACTTTCGGGTGTTGGGACTATCCGTCTAACTTCACATTTTTCAGATGAAGTTAATTTTGTTGCGTATTTTTTATTTGGTCAATCATTTATCTGTCCAAATTCCATGACAGATTTTGAGCTCAAGATCCTCGTCAATATTAATAATATTGAGCACTACAATATATTAACAACATTGTCAACGATCATTTTGCATCGGTTCCATCATCACTTAATAAAGACACAATTAATCGAGATCTCATTATTTTCAGGTACCTGAGCCTCTCCCATGAGATCTTATAAAGTATTATGTCATGATGCTCTTATAAAGCACTTGCCTCCTTATTATGACCATCTTGAATATTTGCTCTTCTCCTTCTTCAAGGAGCTTTATCTTTGGAACCGAGTAGTCTATTACGCTTCATGCGTGCCATAAACTCTGTCCATCATGGACGTTATTCTATTTGGAGCATTAGCAGTTGAATATGACATTGAAAATATTTTACAAATGAATTATCACTGGAACTTCAAGTTTACATTTTATTGTACGAGGATCTAGATGTATTCATAATAATTCATTCCACGTATCATTTTTTCAGCTGTCAATTTTCTCCCCCTAATGTTGGGATCACCAACACATTTCTCAACCTTCTTTGGGAACCCATCTTTGTGCATTGTGGTGGCATAATTAAATCATATAGTACATTCATATTTCTAGATGGAAATTATTTGGTTCCTGACCCTGAATCAATTGTGATGGGGAGAATTTATCTTAACTTGGCTAGATGCGTACAAGTGTTGTTGTATATTAAATAATACATCTTATACCAAATTTCTATTTGGGAGTTTTGTTCTCATAACAAATGGTCTAACTATAAATGGAAGCATACAATTTATGCTAAACCAACTTGAATTTAAACCAATATTATCAAGATAAATTTTGTACCAGCATACCGAGCCTCCCCCGGCTCGAACCATCCAACTGGCGATCGGCACCGCCTCCCGTATAATGCCTCATAGGGAGCCATATGAATGCTCAATTGGTAGCTGTTGTTATAGGCAAATTCCACAAGTGGCAAGAACTGATCCCTAGAACCCCTGAAATCTATAACACAAGCGCGGAGAATATCCTCCAATATCTGAATAGTGCGCTCGGACTGTCCGTCCGTCTGAGGATGAAATGCCGTGCTCAACTCAACCTACGTGCCCAACTCACGCTGTACTGCCCTCCAGAAGTGCGAGGTGAACTACGTACCTCGATCCGAAATGATAGACATGGGCACACCGTGAAGACGGACAATTTAGCGGATGTAAATATCAGCCAACTGCTCTGACGAATTGGTAACTGCCACAGGAATGAAATGCGCTGACTTGGTCAGCCTGTCCATAATAACCCATACCGCATCGAACTTCCTCTGAGTCCGTGAAAGTCCAACAACAAAATCCATAGTGATACGCTCTCACTTCCACTCAGGAATCTCTAACTTCTGAAGCAAACCACCAGGTCTTTGATGCTCACACTTTACTTGCTGACAATTTAAACACCGAGCTACATAAGCAACTATGTCCTTCTTCATTCTCCTCCACCAATAATGTTGCCGCAAATCTTGATACATTTTGGCGGCACCTGGATGAATAGAATACTGTAACCTGCTTGGCACAACCGTGCCGCACTGTGCCCCTAAGGATAAGCAAATGAGGGTCATCATACTGCCGCTCCCTGATATGCTCAAACAAAGAAGGTCGAGCGACTGTATAAGCTAGAACACGACTCGGCTCTAATAAATCCAACCTCACGAACTGATTGGCCAAAGCCTGAACATCTGATGCAAGCGGTCTCTCACCGACTGGAATGTACGCAAGGCTGTCCATACTCGCTGACTTTCTACTCAAGTCGTCGGCCACCACATTAGCCTTCCCGGGGTGATACAAGATGGTGATATCATTGTCTTTCAATAGATCCAACCACCTCCTCTGCCTCAAATTGAGATCCTTTTGTTTGAACAAATACTGTAGACTCCGATGATCCGTGAAAACCTCGTACGACACGCCGTAAAGATAATGCCTCTAGATCTTCAGCGCATGAACAATGGTTGCCAGCTCTAGATCATGAACAGGGTAATTCTTCTCATGGACCTTCAACAGACGTGACGCATATGCGATCACCCTGCCATCCTACATCAATACTGCTCCGAGCCCAATACGAGATGCAACACAATATACCATATAAGATCCTGAACCTGTGAGCAACACCAACACTAGTGTTGTAGTCAAAGCAGTCTTAAGCTTCAGGAAGCTCGCCTCACACTCATATGACCATCCGAAAGGGGCACCCTTCTAAGTCAATCTCGTCAATAGGGCTGCTATAGACGAAAACTCCTCCACAAACCGACGGTAATAACCCGCCAAACCTAAGAAACTTCGAATCTCCGTAGCTGAAGTGGGTTTAGGCCAGTTCTAAACTGCCTCAATCTTCTTAGAATCCACCTGAATGCCCTCTGCCGATACTACGTGCCCCAAGAAAGCGACCAAGTCCAACCAAAACTCGCACTTTGAAAACTTGGCATACAACTGGCTATCTCTCAAAGTCTGAAGTACAATCCGAAGATGTTGCTCGTGCTCCTCTCGACTGCGGGTGTAGATCAAGATATCATCAATAAACACAATCAAGAAAGAATCCAGATAGGGTTTGAACACCCGGTTCATCAAATCCATAAATGTTTTTGGGTCATTTGTCAACCCAAATGACATCACTAGAAACTCATAATGCCCATATCGAGTCCGAAAAGCTGTCTTAGGGACATCGGATGCCCTAATCCTCAACTGATGGTAGCCAGACCTCAAATCAATCTTCGAAAACACCTTGGCACCCTGAAACAGATCAGATAAGTCATCAATCCTCGGAAATGGATACTTGTTCTTGATGGTGACTTTGTTCAACTGCCGATAATCTATGCACATCCTCATTGACCCATCCTTCTTCTTCATGAACAACACAGGTGCACCCCTGGCGAGACACTAGGTCTAATGAAGCGCTTATCAAGAAAATCTTGCAACTGCTTCTTCAATTCTTTCAACTCTAGCGGGGCCATACGGTATGGCGGAATAGAAATGGGCTGAGTGCCCGGAGCCAAATCAATACAGAAGTCAATATCTCTGTCGGGTGGCATCCCCGGCAGATCTATAGGAAACACCTCTGGAAACTCACGAACAACTGGTACTGAATCCATGGAAGGAACCTCCGCACTAGAATCACGAATATAAGCCAAATAAGCTAGACACCCCTTCTCGACCATATGCCGAGCCTTCACATAAGAGATTACTCTGTCGGTAGAATGGCCAGGAGTCCCCCCCCCCACTCTAATCAAGGCAACCCCAGCAAGTCTAAGGTCACCGTCTTGGTGTGACAATCCAATATAGCATGATAAGGTGACAGTCAATCCATACCCAAGATGACATCAAAATATACCATATCGAGAAGTAGGAGATCTACGCTAGTCTCAAGACTCCCAATGGTAACCTCACACGAGCGATAGACACGATCTACAACAATAGAATCTTCTACAAGTGTGGACACATACACCGGAGCACTCAAAGAATCACGAGGCACAACCAGATATGAAACAAAGTAGGATGACATGCAGGAATAAGTAGAGCCCGAATCAAATAGAAATAAAGCATCCATATGGAAAACTGAAACGATACATGTGATAACAGCGTCAGATGACTCAGCCTCAAGCCTGGCTGGGAAAGCATAACATCGGGGCTGGGCCCCACCACTCTGAACCACGTCCCTGGAGCGACCTCTAACTGGCTGGCCTCCACCTCTAACGGCCTGACCTTCGCCTCTAACAGCCTGACCTCCACCTCTGGTTGCCTGACCCCTGCCCCTAGCTGGCTGAGCAGGCGGTGAAGCAACTAGTGCCGGAACCATGGCACGAGAACCCTGTTGTTGTGAGCTGCTCGGTGCCCGAGGGCAAAATCTAGCAATATGCCTCGGGTCACTACAAGTATAACAGGACCTCGACTGCTATGACTGCTAACCCTGAAACTGACCTTGTCGACCTGAGTAACCACCTTGAAAACTCTGGAGCGGAGGTGCACTAATAGGAGCTGATGGTCCACTGTAGGCTAGCTTATCGGGATGTCACATATGAGGGCCGCGACTACCTGAAGTACTGTGAGATGCCTGGAGCGCTGAATGATATGGCCTGGGAGGATGGCCTCTACAAAAAGTACCCCTGCCTCCAGACGAGGCACCACTGAACCCACTGGAATGACGAGGCCTCTTATCAGACCCCTGCCCCTATCCTGAGCAAAAACCACCTCGATCCACCTAACAATATTGGCAGTCGTCTGAAAGGAAATCTCACCCCCGGTCTCCTTAGCCATCTGAAGACTGATGGGGTGAGCGGGTCCATCAATAAACCTCCTCACCCTCTCTCTGTCAGTAGGAAGTAGAAGGAGAGCATGACGAGCTAGATCCATAAAATGAGTCTCGTACTGAGTAACAGTCATACTGCCCTACTGGAGACGCTCGAACTGCCTGCGGTAATCCTCTCTCAAAGTGATAGGGAGAAACTTCTCTAGAAATAGCTGTGAGAATTGCTCCCAAGTAAGCGTAGGTGACCCAGCTGGTTTGGTCAACATGTAATCTCTCCACCACCTCTTGGCGGAACCCATCATCAGAAATACAGTAAAATCGTCCCCATTGGTCTCAACTATACCCATGTTCTGTAGCACCTCATGGCAGTGGTCAAGATAATCCTGTGGGTCCTCAGAAGGTGTACCACTGAAGTGAACTGGGAAGAGCTTTGTAAACTTGTCCAATCTCAATAAGCCCTCAGAAGACATGGCGGTCCTATCACCGACCTGTACTGCAATAACTGGCTGAACTACCCCAACTGGCAGGGCTGTTGGAGACTGATACTGGGGAGCCATCTACTCCGGAGTGTGAGTAGTGGGAGTCTATGCTCCTCCCCCGGCCTGAGAGACGGCTGGTGCCACAGGAAATGCACAGGCCTGGGCCACACTCTCCATAAGGTCCACCAAACGAACTAGAGCGTCCTGAAGCACTGGGGTGGTGATGAACCCCTCCGAGACCTGAGCTGGTCCAACAGGTACACTCTGAGCTGGAACTTCCTCATCAAAATCTACCTGAGGCTCCACTGTTGGTATTGGTGCTACCGCTCGAGCTCTAGGCTGAGCTCTGCCTCTACCTCGGCCTCTAGCGCGACCTCGGCCTCGTCCTCTGCCGCTAGTAGGAGCTTCCAATGGGGGCTCTAGCTACTATCTAACTGAAGATGTTGCATGTGTTCTTGCCATCTGCGGGAGGACAAGAATAGAAGAGTTCAATCAGCAATGATAGAATAAAACCGCACGACATAGAAGAATAGAAGTGAAATTTGTTCCTAAACTTCATAGCTTCTGGAAGATAAGTACAGAGGTCTCCGTACCGATCATTTAGACTCTACTAAACTTGCTCGTGACTCGTGAGACCTAAGTAACCTAGTGCTCTGATACCAACTTGTCACGACCCGAAATTTCTACCTTCGGGGCCGTGATGGCGCCTAACATTTTACTTGCTAGGCAAGCCAATGTTAGAGGATCTTTAAGCCAATTTTCAATCAATTCAATTAAGTAAAACCAATTAAGCTGAAAAGAAACTAAAATGGAATATAAATGACATAAAGCCAATAATATCTAAGTGCAACCCGGATCTGGAGTCATAAGTTCACGAGCTTCTAGAATCTCTACAAAATAGGGTTTAAAATAAATACAACTGTCTCGAATGAAAAAGAAAAGTAAATATGGGAAATGTAAGGGGACTTCAAGGTCTGCGAACGCCAGCAAATCTATCTCGAGTCTCCAAATACCAATCTGAGCTGGTACGCCTCACGGACAGCTCAGACCAGTACCAAAATCTGCACAAGAAGTGCAGAGTGTAGTATGAGTACAACCGACCCAATGTACTCCGTAAGTATCGAGCCTAACCTCGACGAGATAGTGACGAGGCTATGACAGGACACCCACGTAAATAAACTTGTACATACGAAAATATATGTACAACATAACAACAAATAAAGAATTAACAAGTACTAATGGGAGGGGACATGCAAAAGGGCTACAAGATACGATAACTACAACAGAGAATGATAATAAGAAATAGTCAATAAACCTTCAATCAACAAAATGAACAAACATAATGAATAAAATGGCACAGCATCACCCTTCCTACTTTTACTCTCAGCCTCACCATGAAATAGTAATAATGGCACGACATCACCCTTCGTGCTTTTACTCTCAATTTCATCATAAACAATAGATACGACACAGTATCACCCTTTGTGCATTAACTCTCAAATATGGCACAACATCAACTTTCGTGCATTAACACTTAAATATGGCACGACATCATCCTTCGTGCATTAACACTCTCCTTTACCATGTAACAATGAACATATAACAATAGGGAGATAGAATAAGCAAGATCAACTCTTATGTCAACAATGGTTCCACAATACCAATCTCTTCTTCAGAAATAATATTCAATTATCACCGATAGTCTATAAATGCGTAAAGAATGATCAATTTAGTAATTAACTAGTCTAAGCATGGATATCATGATCAAAAAAAGAAATAAATGACAAGAAACAAGTCCTGCCGGCATGCTTTAACCCAATAATAATGCATAAGTACTCGTCACCTCATATATACATTGTATCCAACATTTAAACAAGTAGCAAATAGGCAAACAAATCCTAATCCCTCGAGTGAAGGTTAACCACGATACTTACCTCGCTCCAAAAGTCGACTCAAAGCTCTACTGGAGCCTTTCCCCTAGAATCCATCTCCAAACTACTCGTATCTAACCACAATTGACTCAATAATGTCAAATATTGCTAAAGAAATCAATTACAATGCATAAATTTAGAATTTTCACACGTTTCCCCAAAAAGTCAAAAATTAACCCCGGGGTCGCTTGGTCAAACCTTGAGGTTCGGACCAAAATTTATTTTCACATTCACCCCCGAGCCCGATTATGTAATTAGTTTCGGAATCCGACCTCAATTTTGAGGTATAAATCCCTAATTTGCAAAAACCCTCAATTCTTCCTAAATCCCTAGTTTTCTACCATGGAAGAACAAAGATTAGGGCTAGAAATTAATGGGTGATGTTAGAAATGAAAGAAAATGAGTTAAAGTGTACAAACCTATGAATTGGTGTTGAGTTTTCCCTCCAAAATCGCCTCTAGGCCGAGCTCTAATGAAGAGTTTATGAAAAATGGAAGAAATCCCGTTTTGGGACTGCTTTAAATCACTGGCGCCAAGTGTTCATCGCGTTTGCGTGAAACCTGATGCGTTCGCGAAGAGCATGGCCTAACTGGCTTACGCGATCACGAGTAACTCCACGCGTTCGCGAAGGTCTAGCCCGCCTCACCTCTGCGTTCGCGAGACTGGGCTTGCGTTCACGTAGAGTTACCTCAACTCCCCTACCCAGCCTATCTAACGCTACGTGTTTGCGTGTGACTGGTCGCGTTCGCGTAGAGCAGGCCCCCCAATGCTCCACGTTCGCCACCAAGGTTTTGCGTTCACGTAGAACAAAATCTCCCCCAACCCATTTTGCCCTTCGCGATCGTGGGAATATATTCGCGACCACGAAGAAGGAAACACTAGAAACCAGCAAAAGTGAAAAAAAAACCAGCAAACTTTCTAAGTTTAAAAGGTCCGTAGGCTATCCGAAACTCACCCGAGCCCTCGGGGATCCAAACCAAATATGCACACAAGTCCAAAAACCTGATACGAACTCGCTCGCACGATCAAAATACCCAAAATAACGCCTAGAACTACGAATCGGGTACCAAATCAAATAAAATTTTTAAGAAAACTTTAGAATTTCTATTTTAACAACCGGACGTCCGAATCAAATCAAATCACTTCCGTTTTGCACCAAAATTTACAGACAAGTCATAAATATCGTAATGGACCTATACCAAGTTCCGAAATCAAAATCCGGATCCGGTATTAATAAAGTCAAACATCAGTCCAATTTATAAATTCTTTAAACCTTTAAACTTTAAATTTTCAACAAAATTGCGATAACTCAAGCTAGGGACCTCCGAATTCGATTCCAGGCATACGCCCAAGTCCCAAATCATGAAACGGACCCACCAGGACCGTTAAAATATAGATCCGAGTCCGTTTGCTCAAAATATTGATCGAAGTCAACTCAAATAGATTTTTAAGGCAAAATTTCATATTTTATCAATTGTTAACATAAAAGCCTTCCGGAAAAACACTTGGATTGCACACGCAAATCGAAGAATGCTTAAAGGAGCAATCAGAGGCTTCAAAACACAGATATAAGGTTTAAAACTCTAGATGGCCTATCGGGTCATCACATGCCCAAACCCTCTATTTATAGGATGATATTGAGGTAATACAAAGGGATGTCATGAACATGGTATTAACTATTGAGATCATGGGGAAGATCATGGAGGTGCGGGAGTTATAACCATAATGGTAAGAAGTAGTGGGAGGTTAATAGAGAAAAATAGTGGGAGTAACTTCTTTAGAAGTTATAGACATCCACTAATATAATTATAATATTTCATAACAAATATATATTTTATCCCATTATTTTTGGGAACGATTAAAAATATATATTTCTCAAATAATTATTAAGTCAAGGTAATCACTATTTTCAAATTGTTCCGTTAGCTTTTAAATCTAGGCAGATGTTACGAAAATAAAATATGTCATTTAGATACTACTGGAGAATTGTTTACCTATTAGAACCAAGGGATTATTAATTTATCATAACTCAAATAATAGAGACCCGTATGGAAACTGGCGAGAACCGAAAAGTGTATTAATTATGACTTTGACGTAAGAGATTGAATTTCATACCTGATATTTATGCAGTTCATACGATGTGTTTTCATTCTTGAACTTCTGAGAGTAGAAATAACATTCAGGTCTTCTAAGAAGTTTAGAAGAAGATAAATGTGACACATCGGCCCAAATCTCTATCTAAGAAAAATAACAAAATTGAGTTGTGTCTTTCAACATATGGGATGCACCTTACCTGAATCTTTCTCAAAATCTTAAATAAATTCTTTATCGTGTTAGACTCTTCTCTGTAAGGTCCTGAAATTTATTCAACAGAAACAAATTACAAAATCATCCTTAGTTCGCACAAGAGTGGGTTATGAAAGCTCACTTTAAGATATCTTTCCTCAGCATTCAAAGGAATTGTTTTTAATTTGATAAATTCAAAGCCATTATACGAGACACAAAAGAAGCAACAACATTTCCAATCAAAAGTTTCTACTGCAAAATATAGTTTACCTTACCTGAGATTGTCGATACTTGTATACGGTCAAAATCGGATTCACGGTACACCCTGGCATCCAACAAAATAAGACAAGCTCGAGACATAATGACAGAGGACCAAAATCGGGGCAAGAGTCTCATCGAGTCATGGTTCGGAATCGGTCCTAGACTTGAACGACTTCGAAGAATATTGTCGGGCAATCAAGCACGACCAATGGAAGGCCATTATGTCCTGGACTGGCCGGATATACCTCTCGTGCTAGGGCCCGGACAGATCGCTTATCACCGGAGCCATCGAGACCACGCCCCCGGATTCGGTTCAAGCTCCAAGACCTCGAAAAAGCCTTACCAAACGGTTGCACACGACTAACGAAGAGTCGTGATATCCACGCCCGACCGAATATCATGGCCCAGATCTCGGCCCGCATCGGCAGCACATCAGTGATTTACGAAAAAAAAGATTTTTACCTTTTTTAGAATTGTACTAGGGATGAAACTCTCCTACAATATAAAGGAGGTGATTTTTATTCAAAGGACACACTGTAACACACATTCCAAAGTAATATATTATTATTTTCTCTGTTATTAGCTCTTTCTCTTGTTCATCAGTGCTGGCCATAATGAGCCCAGATCGAGGGCGAGTACTTCATTAAGGCTGAAAGTATCCTCTTTGTGTGGTTTGAATCCATTTTATCTTTATTTGTTCAATTTGACTTAGTTTATCGCTTTGTATCAAATTAATCCGTGTATCTTTAAAATCACTTACAAATTTAATTTTTATCCGATTTTGAGGGTAAATATTTTGGCGCCTACCGTGTGGCTAAGTATAATAGCGGCTATTTGATACAAATTTCTATAACAGACCCTACTTAACACTTGTTCTTTGAAGTGCCTTTGATTTCAGGTCTGCATTTAAAATGTCGAACTCCCAATCTGCCCCTCTAAACATGGATGCTGAGTTTGGCCACCATGGCGAGAACAACATATATAGCGCCCGGTAATGAGGTGCCCCCCGCCGATCCCAACGGAATTCCGGTCGCGGACTTGATTGACGTCAGCTCACATGTGGCCATCAACACGAATTTGCCGACCGATCCTAAGAACAGCATCCACGGGGGAGTCCGGTCGGTAGCCCAAAATGCTCGTAACGGTGAAGGAGATGGGATCATCTTGCGGGTGATCTTCAAAATATTGCAGGCTCAGCAGACAGTGATAGCCCAACTATAGAACCGAAGTCGCGCTCCCAGTAGAGTTGAGCCCGAATCATCTCGGGAAATACTCACAGAAATGAACTAGCCGCAGATAGGCCAAATGAAGTTGAACCCGGAACCAACCCCGAGAAAATAAAGATGATCGAAGAATTGAAAAAGCGGGTGGAAATAGGAGAAAAGAAAATCGAAGCCAACGATAAGAAGGTGGAAACTTACAACTCCAGGGTCGACCAAATCCCCGGAGCACCACCGATATTGAAAGGCCTAGACTCCAAGAAGTTTGTTCAGAAACCCTTCCCTCCTAGCGCAGCCCCGAAGCCGATCCCTAAAATGTTCTGCATGCCTGAAATTCCTAAGTACAACGGGATAACTGACCCAAATTAACATGTGACCTCATACACGTGTGCCATCAAGGGGAATGACATAGAAGATGATGAGATCGAATCTGTCTTGCTTAAAAAATTCGGAGAGATCTTGTCAAAAGGGGCTATGATATGGTAACACAACCTGCCTCCTAATTCTATTGACTTGTTTGCTATGCTTGCAGATTCCTTCGTAAAAGCACACGCCAGGGTTATCAAGGTCGAGACCAGGAAGTCAGACCTTTTCAAAGTGAAACAGTGGGATAACGAGATGCTTAGAGAATTTGTGTCCCGGTTTCAGATGGAACGAATGGACCTGCCTCCGGTGGAATCTCTAAGAGTTCCTAAGCGACCGAGCCAAGAACCACTTTAGGAACAGAGATTTCGGTAAAAAGATTGAGCAGGAGGAACCTCAGCACATCATTAACATGATCATCAGTGGGGTCGACATTCCCCAGGGGCCGATGCTGAAGCGCACCAAAGTATCCATCACAAGGGAAAAATGGACTCGGGATTACGTGCCAAAGGGAACCTTGTGTTTCAACGACGAGGACGTTGAAGGGATCGTGCAGCCCCACAATGATGCACTGGTAATATCTTTACTCATAAATAAATCTCGAGTTAAGCGTGTGTTAATTGATCCAGGTAGCTCGGCCAACATCATTAGATCGAGGGTTGTGGAACAACTCGGTCTACAAGATCAGATCGTGCCTGTAGTCCGAGTTCTAAACGGATTCAACATGGCATGTGAGACCACTAAAGTGGAGATAACATTATCGATGAATGTCACTGGGACCATTCAAAAAGCCAAGTTCTATGTAATTGAAGGAGACATGAGGTACAACGCTCTGTTCGGGAGGCCATAGATCCACAACATGAGGGCGGTACCCTCGACTCTGTACCAAGTGTTGAAATTCCCAATGGTAGGAGGGATAAAAACAATTTACGGAGAACAGCCGGCTGCAAAGGAGATGTTCTCCGTCGAGGAGGTGGTCCCAGTATCCGCACTTACAATGACAAAAGGTCTGGGTTCGGCCTCCAAGCAAGAAGCCAAATAGCAATTACATACACCGGCCCTGACCCAACCACAGAAGCAGGGGACCGATGAAGATGACGATTACGAGGTTCCCAGGTCTTTTATAGCTCCCGACGATTCCGATGATACCAAATCGACAGTCGAGGAACTGGATCAAGTCGTACTGATCGAGCACTTGCCCGATCAAAAGGTATACCTGGACACGAGGTTGAGTCCCGAGCTCTAGAAAAAACTCATTCAATTCCTTATAGCTAACATAGATTGTTTCGCTTGGTCCCACCTTGATATGACAGGGATCCCGCCGGAAATAACCACTTACAAGCTAAGCCTGGACCTGAAGTTCCACCTGGTCAAGAAGAAGAGGAGACCCCAGTCCAAGATCAAGCATGTGTTCATCAAGAACGAGGTATCTTAAACTCCTTCAAATAGGGTCTATCCGGGAGGTTAAGTACCTGGACTGGTTTGCAAACGTAGTAGTAGTCCCTATGTAATCGAAGGAGACATGAGGTACAACGCTCTGTTCGGGAGGCCATAGATCCACAACATGAGGGCGGTACCCTAGACTCTGCACCAAGTGTTGAAATTCCCAATGCTAGGAGGGATAAAAACAATTTACGGAGAACAGCCGGCTGCAAAGGAGATGTTCTCCGTCGAGGAGGTGGTCCCGGTATCCGCACTTACAATGATAAAAGGTCTGGGTTCGGCCTCCAAGCAAGAAGCCAAATAGCAATTACCTACACCGGCCCCGACCCAAACGCAGAAGCAGGGGACCAATGAAGATGACGATTATGAGGTTTCCAGGTCTTTTATAGTCCCCGACGATTCCGATGCTACCAAATCGATAGTCGAGGAACTGGAGCAAGTCGTACTGATCGAGCACTTGCCCGATTGAAAGGTATACCTGGACACGGGGTTGAGTCTCGAGCTCTAGAAAAAACTCATTCAATTCCTTATAGCTAACATAGATTGTTTCGCTTGGTCCCACCTTGATATGACAGGGATCCCACCGGAAATAACCACTCACAAGCTAAGCCTGGACCCGAAGTTCCACCCGGTCAAGCAGAAGAGGAGACCCCAGTCCGAGGTCAAGCATGTGTTTATCAAGGATGAGGTATCTAAACTCCTCAAAATAGGGTCCATCCGGGAGGTTAAGTACCCGGACTGGTTAGCAAACGTAGTAGCAGTTCCTAAAAAGGGAAACAAATTAAGAATGTGTGTAGACTATAAATACTTAAATAAAGCGTGTCCCAAGGACTCTTTCCCTTTACCTAACATCGATCGCGTGATCGATGCAACGGCTGGCCATGAGATCCTCAGTTTTCTCGACGCTTATTCCGGGAACAACCAAATTCGGATGGACCCGGGCGATCAGGAAAAAATTTCCTTTATCATTAAGTACGGCACCTACTGCTATAACGTGATGCCATTCAGACTAAAAAGTACTGGTGCTACTTACCAACGCCTAGTAAATCGGATGTTCGAAGAATAAATAGGAAAATCAATGGAAGTTTACATTGACGATATATTGGTTAAGTCGCTGCGAGTAGAGGACAATTTGAAACATTTGCAGGAAACCTTCAACATATTGAAGAAGTACAATATGAAGCTGAACCCGGAGAAATGTGCATTCGGAGTCGGGTTTGGGAAATTCCTTGGGTTCATGGTATCCAACTCGGGAATTGAGACTAATCCTGATAAGATCAATGCCATCGAAGATATCACTATTGTGGACAACGTCAAGGCCGTTCAAAGGTTAACCGGACGCATAGCCGCCCTGGGGTGATTCATCTCGAGGTCCTCCGACAAGAGCCACCGGTTCTTCTCACTGTTGAAGAAAAAGAATAACTTCTCATGGACCCTGGAGTGCCAACGAGCCTTAGAGGAACTCAAGTGGTATCTCTCGATCCCACCTCTACTTCATACTCTGAAAACAGACGAACTGTTATACCTGTACTTAGTAGTATCCGAGATAGCGGTAAGTGGAGTCCTGGTTCGGGAAGAGGAAGGTACGTAATTTCCAATCTATTATGTTAGTAGAACTCTAGGCGAGGCCGAAACTAGATACCCTCACCTAGAAAAACTGGCGCTCGCTTTACTA
The DNA here is from genome assembly GCF_000715075.1 of Nicotiana tabacum. NCBI lineage: Eukaryota > Viridiplantae > Streptophyta > Magnoliopsida > Solanales > Solanaceae > Nicotiana > Nicotiana tabacum. The sequence goes on from NC_134092.1 coordinate 67,074,765, forward strand.
AGCATCTCTAGGAAGATGAAACCGTACTTTCAATGTCATGCCATATGTGTTGCAACTACTTACCCATTGAGGAATGTAATGCATAAACCCGAGCTCTCGGGATGATTGGCCAAATGGGCCGTAGAGATAAGTGGGTACGATATCGAATATCAGCCCCGAACCGCCATTAAATCTCAAATTTTGGCAGACTTTGTGGCCGACTTTATGCCGGCCCTAATACCCGAGGTGGAAAGAGAGTTGTTGTTAAACTCGGGGACCTTTTCGGGAATCTGGACCCTCTTTACGGGCGGTGCCTCGAACACAAAAGGGTCCGGACTTGATATCGTATTTAAGCCACCAACATGCAATGTAGTTAGACAATCTATTAGGACTGTAAAATTGACTAACAACAAGGCCGAATATGAGGCCATGATTGCAGGTCTCGAACTGGCCAAAAGCTTGGGGGGCAGAGGTGAACGAAGCTAAGAGCGACTCCTTCCTTGTGGTGAACCAAGTTAATGGGACATTCGAGGTCAGAGAGGAACAAATGCAAAGAAATCTGGATAAGTTGCAGGTAATGTTACATCGGTTCAAGGAGTGGACTCTACAACATGTACCTTGGGATTAAAACAGTGAGGCTGATGCCCTTGCTAATTTGGGATTATCGGTCGATGACGATCAGTTCAACTCGGGGGCGGTCGTGCAACTCATGAGATCGGTAGTGGAAGAAGGTCACACCGAGATAAACTCAACAAGCCTAACTTGGGACTGGAGAAAAACAAATATATAGAGTATCTGAAGACCGAAAAACTGCCCTCGGATCCTAAAGAATCGAGGGCTCTGCGTACGAAGGCGGCCCGGTTCAGCTTGTCCGGAGATGGTACCCTGTTCAGAAAAACATTTGATGGCCCACTCGCAATATGTCTAGGACCGGGAGATACCGAGTATGTTCTGAGGGAGATCCACGAAGGTACCTGCGGAAATCATTCGGGCATTGAATCATTAGTTCGGAAAATAATTAGAGCTGGTTACTATTGGATCGACATCGAAAGGGACGCGAAGGAGTTCGTACGAAAATGCAACGAATGTCGAAGGCATGCTCCGATGATTCATCAGCCCGGGGAGCTGCTGCATTCGGTCTTGCCACCCTGGTCGTTCATGAAATGGGGGATGGACATCGTCGGCCCCCTTCCATGGGCACCTGGTAAGGCTCAATTTATATTATTTATGACTGACTATTTTTCTAAGTGGGTGGAATTCCAGGCATATGAGAAATTAAGGGAGAAGGAAGTAATTAATTTCATTTGGGACCACATAATATGCCGGTTCGGAATGCCGGCCGAGATCGTATGCGACAATGGGAAACAGTTCATCGGCAGCAAAGTAAGCAAATTCCTTGAAGACCATAAGATCAAAAGGATCCTATCAACACCCTACCACCCTAGTGGGAACGGGCAAGTAGAGTCCACCAATAAAACCATACTCCAAAACCTCAAAAAGATATTGACCGACGCCAAACAAAAATGGAAAGTAATTTTGCCCGAAGTCCTATGGGCATACCGTACAACCTCAAAGTCTAGTACCGGGGCCACCCCATTCCCGTTGGTTTACGGCGCCGAAGCTCTAATACCGATCGAAGTAGGGGAACCAAGTCTTAGGTTCCGATATGCGACCGAAGAGTCAAACGATAAGGCCATGAATACGAGCCTGGAACTGCTAGATGAAAAGCGTGAGGCCGCCCTCATCCGAATGGCCGCCCAAAAGCAACGAATTGAAAGGTATTACAATCGAAGAGCCAAACTTGGATACTTCGGTGTCAGGGACTTGGTGTTAAGGAAGGTGACGTTGAGCACCCGGAACCCGAACGAGGGGAAGTTGGGGCCAAATTGGGAAGGTCCATATCGAATTATCGAGATCACTGGCAAAAGATCATACAGACTCGAAGCAATGAACGGTGAACGACTACCGAACAACTGGAACGTGGCCCAGTTAAAATGATACTACTGTTGAGCTACGACGCCATTCATCTATTTTATTTACATATTAGACTAACACTTGCAGGTAACGATCAAGGGACGATACGACTATTAGGCCTGAAAGCACGTGTTGCACTTTCTTTTCCTTAGATCTATTTTGTCGCAAATGGGTTTTCCGGCAAGGTTTTTAACGAGAAAACAGTGGATCGTGCTAACTTAGAATCGAAGACCGGAGTCAAGGACCACATCAGTAGTATCCGAGGCCTCTCTATGATCGACCTCCGATACTAGGGGCCATCACCCTCGGATAATAATTTTGGCAAGGAGAGAGACTTTATGCTCGAACTACCTAGGCTTAGTGGATAAGATTTATTCTAAGGGCCAAACGGTCAAATGAACCATGCCCACATAGACCACCCAAGCTGTGACACGAAGCATGTACATATTTGTAACCTTGTATAGAAATGAAAGAAAATTTCTCCTTGCGGATAAATATTTTGTCCCTTAAAAATTTCTACATTCAGTTCCCTAAAGATATCGAGCCCAAGGGCAATCTCTGTCCATATCCAAGAGGTCACCCTCACTCGGGGACCATCGTTCAAGACAGGCTCGGGCGACCCGGGGTATCGAAGCCCGGAGGCACAAAGCTTATTAGGCAGTGCCTGAACTCTAAAGGCCACGACCATCCCCATTCGAAAATATCATCCTGGGCAAGCCCGGATAACTCGGGGTAACGAGCCCATTGGGAAATACCCGAACTTAAAAGGCTACGACCATCCTAGAATGGCTCGGAGACGTCCGAGATCCGTAACCAAAATATAAGGCCTTCAAAATTTCAAAATCGGATCGAAGGCTACCCTCGGCAAAGTTGTAAAAAATCATAAGGGAACATTTCGGGGTAAGCTTCCGGTCATACCAATCCCCCCACCAGCCTTAAGCAAAATAGTATCAAAAACGAACAATGTTTGAACCGCCAAATAAGACCTAATTATTACATGCTAAGGCATCCGAAATCTTTGTAATCATAAAGAAAAAGCAAAAAGAATCAAGCTTGAAAATTGTCGAAGGGAAAAAAGCCTTTTATATATATATATATATATATATATATATATATATATATATATATATATATATATATGCAAATTTTTACAAAGGCCAAACGGCCTCAACAAAATACAAAGGTACAAAAGCAAAAAACTACAAGGCACCTAAGAAGCCTAATCCTCACCGGAGACCGCCTTATCACCAAAGTTGTCGGAATCCTCCCCGTCCTCGGTCCCGTCCGAACCCTCAGAATCTTCCTCATCCTCGGGGTACGCCAACTTTTTGGCCTCGACCTCGAGCCTCTTAATGTTTTCAAGCTCGACTGATAAATCGAACCCCCGGGCATGAACCTCTTTGAGAGCCTCCTTTCGGGACTGCCATTTCGCATGATCGACTATGGCCTTTAGGCACTCCTAAGCAGCCTCATCATCGGCTTTTTACTAGGCCACCATCTAATCGGCATCAGCCTTGGCTATTTCAGCCACTGACTTGGCTGCTTTAAGCTCCTTGGTGAGGGTTTCCCGATCGGCAACAGCCGAGCTCAGTTGAGATTGGAGCTCCTCAATTTTCCGGGACCATACCTCTGCCTTATTCTTCATCGATCAAAGTTGGGCCTATGCCGAGGCCAATTTCACCCGAGCTCCTTCCTTTTATGAAGCCAACCAGTCCATCTTGCCCTTCCACTCCTCGGCCAGGGCCTTGACTTCATCCATCTCAGCCCGGAGCTGGTCAACCCGATCTACCTTCTGCTGGACCGGTGGATTCTGACCGTTAGACACTGTGTCTACCTCATCATCACTAACCTCAAAAATTTTTACCTGTTCCAACAGGTCGGCCTGTTCCTTCTGAGCCGCATCCAACTAGGCTCAGAGGCTCTTGATTTCACCCTCGAATTGCTCGCTGAGATGTTTATACATGTTTCTTTTCTCAGCAATCTCTTTGGCTTTGGCCTCGAGTTGGCTCAACTCATCTCAGTACCGGAGGAAGGTCTCATGGTGGAGTACCGAGGCTTACAAATACGAGGAAAGATATTAGAATTAACAAAAAAGTAGTTCAAATATCAGAAGAAAAATTAGAATCATCAGGGATTATCAAGAGTTACCCGGTTCAACGCCTGTTGTGCTTCGTTAAACAGGCATGGCGAGTGCACCTCGTTCATTTTGGATTGGTCTTCCTCAGTCACCAAGCAACGGAAGTAACTGGCTATCCTTACGGGGGCAGAAAGAACCCGAGCATCCTCCGGAACGGTGATGATAATTTACCGCTTCCGACCAGGATCCGCACTCGGGGCAGGGAATCGGTTGACCAGTCTCGGGCTCGAGTTAGGCCCACCTACCCCCGAGGATGGACTTTTCCTCGATAACTCTAAGTTACCTAACCCGGTGATGTCCTCCGTGCACGATAGAATCCACGTCATAAAACAAATAACGGAGAGGATTGTCCACTCCGTGGGCCCCCTCGTTGGGTCATTCTTTCACAGTTTGGGCCTCGTTGTACATCAACTCGGTAAACGAGGGCGACTCGATGATGTCTATCACACTAAGTGCCTCCTTCGGGGCACTGCCCGCATCCCGGGAAGCCTCAGCCCCCGGCCTCCTCATCGACCTCCCTGGTCTGAGGTAGATTGCCCTCATAGGTCTCTATTTCGATGACCCCCTGCTCTTCGAGGGGCAATGGCTCGCGAGCCACAAAAAAAAGGCTCTTCCTTCTTTGGCTCGTCCCTAAGCCGATAGAGCATGACCGAAGTTGGTACTCAGGAGTTGGTGTTTTCCTTTGGCTCGGGAAACTCGGAGCCCCCCTCCTCTTCCTCTCTCAGGATTGCCCCGGACCAGGAGACTCAACATACAAGTCCTCATCCCTAACCGAAGGCCTAAGCTCGACGTTCTTAGGCAAACCTGTAATGGAAAGTAAAGGAGATAAGGACGCGATGTTAGAAAAAAATGTTCACTACAACTTGTTCGGGAAAAGAACCTTACCATGGGAACGGGCCTCCCAATGGCCTTTTGAAAGTTTGCGCCATGAGCACTCGGAGTAGGGCATCTGTGACACAATGCCCTTGACCCACTCCTTCGAGGGATAACATTCGAGAATGAGGCTTTGCTAGCCCGGCGTACTAGCTTTATGAGTCCCTTCCGGAAGATTCGGGGACTGTATAAGCGGAGTAGATGATCGATGGTGAACGCGCACCCATCGATTTTGTTCACAACAAATCGGAGGAGGATCACAATCCTCCGCAGTGATGGATGAATCTGGCCTAGGCACACATTGTACCTCTTGCAGGAGTCTAAAATGACCGAGTCTACCGGGTCCAATATAAAGGGATAAGTGTAAACACTTAGATATCCCTCGACATGTGTGGTAATGGCCTTTTCGGGGTCGTGGACCACAATATCTTTGTCGGCCTAGTTACAGTCTTTCCGGACCGTGGGGAGGACCTCTTCGGTAATTGAGCAGATCTATATCGAGGCCTTCTCACACCGACCCTGTACAGAAGAAGGCTTCTCAACTTTAAAGTCACCGGTAACCGAACAACCATCGGGAATGAACTTCTTCAAGGGAGGCTCTTCCGCCGATTCATCAACAATCGTATCGGGAACGGTATCCTCGACCTTAGTGGTCAGTCATGAGGAAGAAGGAGCATCCTTCTGAGGAATAGATTTCGAGGTTTTTGCCATTGTTATGGAAATAAAAGCTTGGAAAAATTGGAAAAAGAATGAAAGTTGAAAGATCAGACTTGTTGGCTTGAGTAAGAGATGAGTAAAAGTTTTCCCAAAGTACTGAAGAACCTTGAGTAACGGGGGTAAAAACGCTAGAGAATGTTGAAGTCCTAGAGGTACGAAGGTAGAAGATTTGGTGTAAAGTGAAAAATGGATAAGAGAGGGGGTATTTATAGGAGTTCAGCGATGTTTCACGTCCAGGGACGGCCGATCGGCTGCTGACATGCATTTAATGCCATTATGATATGACTGACGAGACGTTTAAGATATTTTGTCATTTCTGCCGCGATGTGTCGAAGTAAGAATCGGGAGCTCATGTCGTTTCTCGTCATTTACTCTCTCAGAAACGAGGGGACTATCTGTATACGGTCAAAATCGAGCTCATGGTATACCCCGACCTCCAACAAAATAAGTTTAGCTCGAGACATGATGACTGGAGACCAAAATCGGGGCAAGACTCTCATCGAGTCATGGTTCGGAATCGGTCCTAGCCTTGAACGACTTTGAAGAACATTGTCGGGAAATCAAGCACGACCAACGGAGTGTCGTTATGTCCTGGACCGGCCGGATATACCTCTTGTGCTAGGACCCGAACAAATGGCTTATCACCGGAGCCATCGAGACCACGCCCCCGGATTCGGTTCAAGCTCCAAAACCTCGGAAAAGCCTTACCAAACGGATGCACATGACTAACAAAGGGCCGTGATATCCACGCCCGACCGGATATCACGGCGCGGATCTCGACCCGCATCGACAGCAGATTAGTGATTTACGAAAAAGAAGATTTTTACCTTTTTTAGAATTGTACTAGGGATGAAACTCTCCTACTATATAAAAGAGATGATTTTTATTCAAAGGACACACTGTAACACGCATTCCAAAGCAATATATTATTATTTTCTCTGTTATTAGCTCTTTCTCTTGTTCATCAGTGCTGGCCATAGTAAGCCCGGATCGAGGGCGAGTACTTCATTAAGGTTGAAACTATCCTCCTTGTGTGATTTGAATCCATTTTATCTTTGTTTGTTCAATTTGACTTAATTTATCGCTTTGTATCAAATTAATTCGCGTATCTTTAAAACCACTTACAAATTTAATTATTATCCGATTTTGAGGGTAAACATTTTGGCACCACCGTGTGGCTAAGTATAATAGCGGCTATTTGATACAAATTTCTATAACAGACCCTACTTAACACTTGTTCTTTGAAGTGCCTTTGATTTCAGATCAGTGTGGAAAATGTCGAACTCCTAATCTGCCCCTCTAAACACGGATGCTGAGTATGGCCAACATGGCGAGAACAACAATATAGTGCCCGGTAATGAGGTGCCCCCCGCCGATCCCAATGGAATTTCGGTCGCGGACTTGATTGACGCCAGCTCACATGTGGCCATCAACACAAATTTGCCGACCGATCCTAAGAACAGCATCTGCGGGGGAGTCCGGTCGGTAGCCCAAAATGCTCGTAACGGTGAAGGAGATGGGATCATCTTGCGAGTGATCTTCGAAATGTTGCAGGCTCAGCAGGCAGTGATAGCCCAACTGTAGAACCGAAGTCGCGCTCCCAGTAGAGTTGAGCCAGAATCATTACGGGAAATACTCGCAGAAATGAACTAGCCGCAGATAGGCCAAATGAAGTTGAACCCGGAACCAACCCCGAGAAAATAAAGATGATCGAGGAATTGAAAAAGCGGGTGGAAATGGGAGAAAAGAAAATCGAAGCCAACGACAAGAAAGTGGAAACTTACAACTCCAGGGTCGACCAAATCCCCGGAGCACCACCGATATTGAAAGTCCTAGACTCCAAGAAGTTTGTTCAGAAACCCTTCCCTCCTAGCGCAGCCCCGAAGCCGATCCCTAAAACGTTCTGCATGCCTGAAATTCCTAAGTACAATGGGACAACTGACCCAAATTAACATGTGATCTCATACACGTGTGCCATCAAGGGGAATGACTTAGAAGATGATGAGATCGAATCTGTCTTGCTTAAAAAATTCGGAGAGATCTTGTCAAAAGGGGCTATGATATGGTAACACAACCTACCTCCTAATTCTATTGACTTGTTTGCTATGCTTGCAGATTCCTTCGTAAAAGCACACGCCAGGGTTATCAAGGTCGAGACTAGGAAGTCAGACCTTTTCAAAGTGAAACAGTGGGATAACGAGATGCTTAGAGAATTTGTGTCCCGATTTCAGATGGAACGAATGGACCTGCCTCCGGTGGAATCTCTGAGAGTTCCTAAGCGACCGAGCCAAGAACCACTTTAGGAACAGAGATTCCGGTAAAAAGATTGAGCAGGAGGAACCTCAGCACATCATTAACATTATCATCGGTGGGGTCGACATTCCCCAGGGGCCGATGCTGAAGCGCACCAAAGTATCCATCACAAGGGAAAAACGGACTCGGGATTACGTGCCAAAGGGAACCTTGTGTTTCAACGACGAGGACGCTGAAGGGATCGTGCAGCCCCACAATGATGCACTGGTAATATCTTTACTCATAAATAAATCTCGAGTTAAGCGTGTGTTAATTGATCCAGGTAGCTCGGCCAACATCATTAGATCAAGGGTTGTGGAACAACTCGGTCTACAAGATCAGATCGTGCCTGTAGTCCGAGTTCTAAACGGATTCAACATGGCATGTGAGACCACTTAAGGGGAGATAACATTACCGATGAATGACACTGGGACCATTCAAGAAGCCAAGTTCTATGTAATCGAAGGAGACATGAGGTACAACGCTCTGTTCGGGAGGCCATAGATCCACAACATGAGGACGGTACCCTCGACTCTGTACCAAGTGTTGAAATTCCCAATGCTAGGAGGGATAAAAACAATTTACGGAGAACAGCCGGCTGCAAAGGAGATGTTCTCCGTCGAGGAGGTGGTCCCGGTATTCGCACTTACAACGACAAAAGGTCTGGGTTCGGCCTCCAAGCAAGAAGCCAAATAGCAATTACATACACCGGCCCCGACCCAACCACAGAAGCAGGGGACCGATGAAGATGACGATTACGAGGTTCCCAGGTCTTTTATAGCTCCCGATGATTCTGATGCTACCAAATCGACAGTCGAGGAACTGGATCAAGTCGTACTGATCGAGCACTTGCCCGATCGAAAGGTATACCTGGACACGAGGTTGAGTCCCGAGCTCTAGAAAAAACTCATTCAATTCTTTATAGCTAACATAGATTGTTTCGCTTGGTCCCACCTTGATATGACAGGGATCCCGCCGGAAATAACCACTTACAAGCTAAGCCTGGACCTGAAGTTCCACCTGGTCAAGAAGAAGAGGAGACCCCAGTCCAAGATCAAGCATGTGTTCATCAAGAACGAGGTATCTTAAACTCCTTCAAATAGGGTCTATCCGGGAGGTTAAGTACCTGGACTAGTTAGCAAACATAGTAGTAGTCCCTATGTAATCGAAGGAGACATGAGGTACAACGCTCTGTTCGGGAGGCCATAGATCCACAACATGAGGGCGGTACCCTAGACTCTGCACCAAGTGTTGAAATTCCCAATGCTAGGAGGGATAAAAACAATTTACGGAGAACAGCCGGCTGCAAAGGAGATGTTCTCCGTCGAGGAGGTGGTCCCGGTATCCGCACTTACAATGATAAAAGGTCTGGGTTCGGCCTCCAAGCAAGAAGCCAAATAGCAATTACCTACACCGGCCCCGACCCAAACGCAGAAGCAGGGGACCAATGAAGATGACGATTATGAGGTTTCCAGGTCTTTTATAGTCCCCGACGATTCCGATGCTACCAAATCGATAGTCGAGGAACTGGAGCAAGTCGTACTGATCGAGCACTTGCCCGATTGAAAGGTATACCTGGACACGGGGTTGAGTCTCGAGCTCTAGAAAAAACTCATTCAATTCCTTATAGCTAACATAGATTGTTTCGCTTGGTCCCACCTTGATATGACAGGGATCCCACCGGAAATAACCACTCACAAGCTAAGCCTGGACCCGAAGTTCCACCCGGTCAAGCAGAAGAGGAGACCCCAGTCCGAGGTCAAGCATGTGTTTATCAAGGATGAGTTATCTAAACTCCTTAAAATAGGGTCCATCCGGGAGGTTAAGTACCCGGACTGGTTAGCAAACGTAGTAGCAGTTCCTAAAAAGGGAAATAAATTAAGAATGTGTGTAGACTATAAATACTTGAATAAAGCGTGTCCCAAGGACTCTTTCCCTTTACCTAACATCGATTGCGTGATCGATGCAATGGCCGGCCACGAGATCCTCAGTTTTCTCGACGCTTATTCCTGGTACAACCAAATTCGGATGGACCGGGGCGATCAGGAAAAAATTTCCTTTATCATTAAGTACGGCACCTACTGCTATAACGTGATGCCATTCAGACTAAAAAATACTGGTGCTACTTACCAACGCCTAGTAAATCGGATGTTCGAAGAACAAATAGGAAAATCAATGGATGTTTACATTGACGATATGTTGGTTAAGTCCCTGTGAGTAGAGGACAATTTGAAACATTTGCAGGAAACCTTCAACATATTGAAGAAGTACAATATGAAGCTGAACCCGGAGAAATGTGCATTCGGAGTCGGGTTTGGGAAATTCCTCCGGTTCATGGTATCCAACTCGGGAACTGAGACTAATCCCGATAAGTTCAATGCCATCGAAGATATCACTATTGTGGACAACGTCAAGGCCGTTCAAAGGTTAACCGGATGCATAGCCGCCCTGAGGTGATTCATCTCGAGGTCCTCCGACAAGAGCCACTGGTTCTTCTCACTGTTGAAGAAAAATAATAACTTCTCATGGACCCTGGAGTGCCAACGAGCCTTAGAGGAACTCAAGTGGTATCTCTCGATCCCACCTCTACTTCATACTCTTAAAACAGATGAACTGTTATACCTGTACTTAGTAGTATCCGAGATAGCGGTAAGTGGAGTCCTGGTTCGGGAAGAGGAAGGTACTTAATTTCCAATCTATTATGTTAGCAGAACTCTAGGCGAGGCCGAAACTAGATACCCTCACCTAGAAAAATTGGCGCTCGCTTTACTAAGCACATCTAGGAAGATGAAACCGTACTTTCAATGTCATGCCATATGTGTTGCAACTACTTACCCATTGAGGAATGTAATGCATAAACCCGTGCTCTCGGGATGATTGGCCAAATGGGCCATAGAGATCAGGGGTACGATATCGAATATCGGCACCAGACTGCCATTAAATCTCAAATTTTGGCAGACTTTGTGGCCGACTTTACGCCAGCCCTAATACCCGAGGTGGAAAGAGAGTTGTTGTTAAACTCGGGGACCTTTTCGAGAATCTGGACCCTCTTTACGGGCGGTGCCTCGAATGCAAAAGGGTCCGGACTTGACATCGTATTTAAGCCACCAACATGTAATGTAGTTAGACAATCTATTAGGACTATAAAATTGACTAACAACAAGGCCGAATATGAGGCCATGATTGCAGTCTCGAACTGGCCAAAAGCTTGGGGGGTAGAAATAAACGAAGCTAAGAGCGACTCCTTCCTTGTGGTGAACCAAGTTAAAGGGACATTCGAGGACAGAGAGGAACGAATGCAAAGAAATCTGGATAAGTTGTAGGTAATGTTACATCGGTTCAAGGAGTGGACTCTTGAACATGTACCTTGTGATTAAAACAGTGAGGCTGATGCCCTTGCTAATTTGGGATCGTCGGTCGATGACGATCAGTTCAACTCGGGGGCTGTCGTGCAACTCATGAGATCGGTAGTGGAAGAAGGTCACGCCGAGATAAACTCAACAAGCCTAACTTGGGACTGGAGAAAAACAAATATATAGAGTATCTGAAGACCGAAAAACTGCCCTCGGATCCTAAAGAATCGAGGGCTCTGCGTACGAAGGCGGCCCGGTTCAGCTTGTCCGGAGATGGTACCCTGTTCAGAAAAACATTTGATGGCCCACTCGCAATATGTCTAGGACCGGGAGATACCGAGTATGTTCTGAGGGAGATCCACGAAGGTACCTGCGGAAATCATTCGGGTGCTGAATCATTAGTTCGGAAAATAATTAGAGCTGGTTACTGCTGGATCGACATGGAAAGGGACGCGAAGGAGTTCGTACGAAAATGCAACGAATGTCGAAGGCATGCTCCGATGATTCATCAGCCCGGGGAGCTGCTGCATTCGGTCTTGCCACCCTGGTCGTTCATGAAATGGGGGATGGACATCGTCGGCCCCCTTCCATGGGCACCCGGTAAGGCTCAATTTATATTATTTATGACTGACTATTTTTCTATGTGGGTGGAATCCCAAGCATATGAGAAATTAAGGGAGAAGGAAGTAATCGATTTCATTTGGGACCACATAATATGCCGGTTCGGAATGCCGGCCGAGATCGTATGCGACAATGGGAAACAGTTCATCGGCAGCAAAGTAAGCAAATTCCTTGAAGACCATAAGATCAAAAGGATCCTATCAACACCCTACCACCCTAGTAGGAATGGGCAAGTAGAGTCCACCAATAAAACCATACTCTAAAACCTCAAAAAGATATTGACCAATGCCAAACGAAAATGGAAAGAAATTTTGCCCGAAGTCCTATGGGCATACCGTACGACCTCAAAGTCTAGTACCGAGGCCACCCCGTTCCCGTTGGTTTACGGCACCGAAGCTCTAATACCGATCGAAGTAGGGGAACCAAGTCTTAGGTTCTGATATGCGACCGAAGAGTCAAACGATAAGGCCATGAATACGAGCCTGGAACTGCTAGATGAAAAGCGTGAGGCCGCCCTCATCCGAATGGCCGCCCAAAAGCAACGAATTGAAAGGTATTACAATCGAAGAGCCAAACTTGGATACTTCGGTATCAGGGACTTGGTGTTAAGGAAGGTGACGTTGAGCACCCGGAACCCGAACGAGGGGAAGTTGGGGCCGAATTGAGAAGGTCCATATCGAATTATCGAGATCATCGGCAAAGGATCATACAAACTCGAAGCAATAAACGGTGAACAACTACCGAACAACTGAAATGTGGCCTACCTAGAACGACTGGAAGACGTCCTATTCATCTATTTTATTTACATATTAGACTAACACTTGCAGGTAACGATTAAGGGACGATACGACTATTAGGCCTGAAAGCACGTGTTGCACTTTTTTTCCTTAGATCGATTTTGTCGCAAATGGGTTTTCCAGCAAGGTTTTTAACGAGAAAACAGTGGATCGTGCTAACTTAGAATCGAAGACCGGAGTCAAGGACCACATTAGCAGTATCCGAGGCCTCTCTATGATCGACCTCCGATACTAGGGGCCATTACCCTCGGATAATAATTTTGGCAAGGAGAGAGACTTTATGCTCGAACTACCTAGGCTTAGTGGATAAGATTTATTCTAAGGGCCAAACGGTCAAATGAACCATGCCCACATAGACCACCCAAGCTCTGACACGAAGCATGTACATTTTTGTAACCTTATATAGAAATGAAAGAAAGTTTCTCCTTGCGGATAAATATTTTGTCCTTTAAAAATTTCTACATTCAGTTCCCTAAAGATATCGAGCCCAAGGGTAATCTCTGTCCATATCCAAGAGGTCACCCTCACTCGAGGACCATCGTTCAAGACAGGCTCGGGCGACCCGGGGTATCGAAGCCCGGAGGCACAAAGCTTATTAGGTAGTGCCTGAACTCTAAAGGCCACGACCATCCCTATTCAAAAATATCATCCTGGGCAAGCCCGGATAACTCGGGGTAACGAGCCCATTGGGAAATACCCGAACTTAAAAGGCTACGACCATCCTAGAATGGCTCGGAGACGTCCGAGATCCGTAACCAAAACATAAGGCCTTCAAAATTTTAAAATCGGATCGAAGGCTACCCTCGACAAAGTTGTAAAAAATCATAAGGGAACATTTCGGGGTAAGCTTCCGGTCATACCAATCCCCTCACCAGCCTTAAGCAAAATAGTATCGAAAACGAACAATGTTTGAACCTCCAAATAAGACCTAATTATTACATGCTAAGGCATCCGAAATCATTGTAATCATAAAGAAAAAGCAAAAAGAATCAAGCTTGAAAATTGTCGAAGGGAAAAAAGCCTTATATATATATATATATATATATATATATATTATATGTGTAAATTTTTACAAAGGCCAAACGGCCTCAACAAAATACAAAGGTACAAAAGCAAAAAACTACAAGGCACCTAAGAAGCCTAATCCTCACCGGAGACCGCCTTATCACCAAAGTTGTCTGAATCCTCCCCGTCCTCGGTCCCGTCCGAACCCTCAGAATCTTCCTCATCCTCGGGGTACGCCAACTTTTTGGCCTCGGCCTCGAGCCTCTTAATGTTTTCAAGCTCGACCGATAAATCGAACTCCCGGGCATGAACCTCTTCGAGAGCCTCCTTTCGGGACTGCCATTTCGCATAATCGTCTATGGCCTTTAGGCACTCCTGAGCAGCCTCATCATCGGCTTTGTACTAGGCCACCATCTCATCGGCATCGGCCTTGGCTATTTCAGCCACTGACTTAGCTGCTTTAAGCTCCTTGGTGAGGGTTTCCCGATCGGCAACAGCCGAGCTCAGTTGAGATTGGAGCTCCTCAATTTTCCGGGACCATGCCTCTGCCTTATTCTTCATCGATCGAAGTTGGGCCTATGCCGAGGCCAATTTCTCCCGAGCTCTTTCCTTTTAAGAAGCCAACCGGTCCATCTTGCCCTTCCACTCCTCGGCCAGGGCCTTGACTTCATCCATCTCAGCCCGCAGATGGTCAACCCGATCTACCTTCTGCTGGACCTGTGGATTCTGACCGTTAGACACTGTGTCTACCTCATCATCACTAACCTCAAAAAATTTTACCTGTTCCAACAGGTCGGCTTGTTCCTTCTGAGCCGCATCCAACTAGGCTCAGAGGCTCTTGATTTCACCCTCGAATTGCTCGCTGAGATGTTTATACATGTTTCTTTTCTCAGCAAGCTCTTTGGCTTTGGCCTCGAGTTGGCTCAACTCATCTCAGTACCGGAGGAAGGTCTCATGGTGGAGTACCGAGGCTTACAAATACGAGGAAAGATATTAGAATTATCAAAAAAGAAGTTCAAATATCAGAAGAAAAATTGGAATCATCAGGGATTATCAAGAGTTACCCGGTTTAACGCCTGTTGTGCTTCGTTAAACAGGCATGGTGAGTAAACCTCGTTCATTTTGGCTTGGTCTTCCTCAGCCACCAAGCAACGGAAGTAACTGGCTATCCTTACAGGGGTAGAAAGAACCTAAGCATCCTCCGGAACGGTGATGATAATTTATCGCTTCCGACCAGGATCCACACTCGGGGCAGGGAATCGGTTGACCAGTCTCGGGCTCGAGTTAGGCCTACCTGCCCCCGAGGATGGACTTTTCCTCGATACCTCTAAGTGACCTAACCCGGTGACGTCCTCCGTGTACGATGGAATCCACATCATAAAACAAACAACAGAGAGGATTGTCCACTCCGTGGGCCCCCTCGTTGGGTCATTCTTTCACAGTTTGGGCCTCGTTGTACATCAACTCGATAAACGAGGGCGACTCGGTGATGTCTATCACACCAAGTGCCTCCTTCGGGGCACTGCCCGCATCCCTGGAAGCCTCAGCCCCGGCCTCCTCATCGACCTCCCTGGCCTAAGGTAGATTGCCCTCATAGGTCTCTATTTCGATGACCCCCTGCTCTTCGAGGGGCTAGGGCTCGCGAGCCACAAAAAAAAGGCTCTTCCTTCTCTGGCTCGTCCCTAAGCCGATAGAGCAAGACCGAAGTTGGTACTCAGGAGTTGGTGTTTTCCTTTGGCTCGGGGAACTCGGAGCCCCCCCTCCTCTTCCTCTCTCAGGATTGCCCCGGACCAGGAGACTCAACATACAAGTCCTTATCCCTAACCGAAGGCCTAAGCTCGATGTTCTTAGGCAAACCTGTAAAGGAAAGTAAAGGAGATAAGGACGCGATGTTAGAAGAAAACGTTCACTACAACTTGTTCGGGAAAAGAACCTTACCATGGGAATGGGCCTCCCAACGACCTTTTGAAAATTTGCGCCATGAGCACTCGGAGTAGGGCATCTGTGACACAATGCCCTTGACCCACTCCTTGAGTCGAGGGATAACATTCAAGAATGAGGCTTTGCTGGCCCGGCGTACTAGCTTTATGAGTCCCCTCCGGAAGATTCGGGGACTGTATAAGCGGAGTAGATGATCGATGGTGAACGAGCACCCATCGATTTTGTTCACAACAAATCGGAGGAGGATCACAATCCTCCACAGTGATGGATGAATCTGGCCTAGGCACACATTGTACCTCTTGCAGAAGTCTAAAATGACCGGGTCTACCGGGTCCAATATAAAGGGATAAGTGTAAACACTTAGATATCCCTCGACATGGGTGGTAATGGCCTTTTCGGGGTCGGGGACCACTGTGTCTTTGTCGGCCCAGTTGTAGTATTTCCGGACCGTAGGGAGGACCTCTTCGGTAATTGAGCAGATGTATATCGAGGCCTCCTCACACCGACCCTGTACAGAAGAAGGCTTCTCAACTTTAAAGTCGCCGCTGACCGAACAACCACCGGGAATGAACTTCTTCAAGGGAGGCTCTTCTGCCGATTCATCAACAATCGTATCGGGAACGGTATCCTCGACCTTAGTGGTCAGTCACGAGGAAGAAGGAGCATCCTTATGAGGAATAGATTTCGAGGTTTTTGCCATTGTTATTGAAATAAAAGCTTGGAAAAAATGGAAAAAGAATGAAAGTTGAAAGATCAGACTTGTTGGCTTGAGTAGGAGATGAGTAAAAGTTTTCGCAAAGTACTGAAGAACCTTGAGTAATGGGGGTAAAAACGCTAGATAATGTTGAAGTCCTAGAGGTACGAAGGTAGAAGATTTGGTGTAAAGTGAAAAATGGATAAGAGAGGGGGTATTTATAGGAGTTCAGTGACGTTTCATGTCCAGGGACGGCCGATCGGCTGCTGACATGCATTTAATGCCATTATGATATGACTGACGAGACATTTAAGATGTTTTGTCGTTTCTGACGCGATGTGTCGAAGTAAGAATCGGGAGCTCATGTCGTTTCTCGTCATTTACTCTCTGAGAAATGAGGGGACTATCTGTATACGGTCAAAATCGGACTCATGGTATACCCCGACCTCCGACAAAATAAGTTTAGCTCGAGACATGATGACAGGGGACCAAAATCGGGACAAGAGTCTCATTGAGTCATGGTTCGGAATCAGTCCTAGCCTTGAACGACTTCGAAGAACATTGTCGGGCAATCAAGCACGACCAACAGAGTGCTGTTATGTCCTGGACCGGCCGGATATACCTCTTGTGCTAGGGCCCGAACAAATCGCTTATCACCGGAGCCATCGAGACCACGCCCCCGGATTCGGTTCAAGCTCCAAAACCTCGAAAAAGCCTTACCAAACGGATGCACATGACTAACGAAGGGCCGTGATATCCACGCCCGACCGGATATCATGACGCGGATCTCGACCCGCATCGACAGCAGATTAGTGATTTACGAAAAAGAAGATTTTTACCTTTTTTAGAATTGTACTAGGGATGAAATCTCCTACTATATAAAAGAGATGATTTTTATTCAAAGGACACACTGTAACACGCATTTCAAAGTAATATATTATTATTTTTTCTGTTATTAGCTCTTTCTCTTATTCATCAGTGCTGGCCATAGTGAGCCCGGATCGAGGGCGAGTACTTCATTAAGGCTGAAACTATCCTCCTTGTGTGGTTTGAATCTATTTTATCTTTGTTTGTTCAATTTGACTTAATTTATCGCTTTGTATCAAATTAATCCGCGTATCTTTAAAACCACATACAAATTTAATTGTTATCCGATTTTGAAGGTAAACAATACTAAGGCTGTCTCTGGTTATGCTCATCTTTTAACTACTGAAACAGAAACCAGATGAAGATAGAAGCATGCAACGCAAAGGTAAATCAACGATAAAAAATTAGAAAGAAAAAGAGATGAAGAATAGAGAAAAAGGGCTGAGCAGCAATACCGGGGATAAAACTCACCGGAAAAGGCTATGTAGGAGCGAAGCAATGTTAAAAGTGGCCAAGGAAAGGCGATAGAGCCGAAGAAAATAGATAAATAAGGTGTAAAACAATGATACGTGCCTATTTAGGTTTAGGATAGAAGACACGTTTTTATAAATACTACTATACAAAGTCGAAAATACCCTTAACTATAATGTTAATGACCGGAAGCAACCAGGTCGAAACTTGGCTTTTCGATAATATAGTAAAGTAAAGTAATGTAATGTAATGTTAGCCATTGGTAGCCTAATGGATTAGAAGCATAAATTGAAAGAGAGCAAAGCTCAGATTTTTCTTTTCTGCTTGGAGTGCGGCAAGAGATATTTTCGAAAAAAGGCCCAAAATAGTCTAGTATCTTTGGACTTTAACTCAAACTAGTCATATTTCTTTCACATGGAGTCTTAATAGTCCACATTCTTTAATAAAGTGGTACACTTTTAGTCTCCATGTTTGATATGAAAAAAAATATTTTTCTAGAAAATGAGCGGTTATCATTTATTTTTCCTTGTATGGTTGGTGAGTGAAAAATTTTTCAAATTTTTTTTTCTAGTGTTTGTTTAGAGAGTAAAATAATTTTTTAGAAATTTTTTTATGCTACTTTTCTTACCTCCTCCCCCTTCTCCCAAATCCCCATATTTCCCGTGCTCCCCTTTCCCCTCCCCTCCCCTCCCCCTAACCCCAATTACCCAACGTTTTTAAGACTCTATTTTTCTCAAGAATTTAATTATTCTTTTAAAACTTTACACAAACCAAAAGGATTAATGTGTTGCTTTACCTTTTCTCGCAAAAATAATGTTGAAATTTGTGTTATACAACTAAAAAAAAAATATTTTTTTTTGGTTGAAAAAGAAAGTACTCTTTCTAGAACATGAAAAAGTACTCATTTTGTTAAAATGAAAGAAAATACTTTTTCTATATCATGAAAAGAAAATACTTTTTGCTACATCATTTTATACAAATGAAAGAAAATACTTTTTCTACATCATAAAAAGAAGAAGAATTAACCCAAATAGCCGCCTACCTAACTGCTTAGACTAAAAATAATCAGTGGAGGTATAATATATGTATAATTTATGTATTATTTGTGTACAATTATGTATAATAAATGTATAATCTATGTATATGGCTAGAAAGTGTAAACAATGAAGAAAAGTTTGAAGAAAAGGGTGTGGAAGGTTAAAAAAAAATTTTGAAAAATATTTTTCCTTCTCTTGACAGGGAAAACATTTTCCTCCAATTGGAGAAAAATGAGTTCATGAGAAAAATATTTTTCAAAACATTTAATCCAACCAAACATGAGAAAATCAAAAAATATTTTTCGGAAAATATTTTTTTTCATATCAAACATGAAGACTAAAAGTGTACCACTTTATTAAAGATATGGACTATTAGTGCTCAATGTGAAAGAAATAGGAATAATTTGAGTTAAAGTCCAAAGATAGTGGACTATTTTGGGTCTTTCTCAAATATATTCCTCGGGAGATGACATGTTTCAAAAGCCCAAACATCTAACATTATCCGGAAAGAATATTCCCACCTTGTACAACAACCGAAAAGCAAAGGAGAATTGAACAAAAGGGCGTTGATTTGAACATCGTATTCCGTGCGATTTCTCAAATTTCGGTTTTCCTTTGAGAGTAATTTGTTTTTTTTTTCCATGGCTATCTCTACATCCTTTTGCCGGCCCATTTCATCTTTCAATGCTATCTCTTCGCCGTCTCTCTATTTCTTCAAACCCCTACACCACCACTTCAAACTTGATGACTCTTTTCATTCTTTGGTCGTAAAATGTTGTTCGTCTCACATGGGCAAATCTCCAGACCACTTGAATGGCAGGTATTGTAATGAATTGGGCAGTGTTAACGCTCCTTTCTGTGTTGCCTTATTGCCCTTTTTTTTTCTTTTCATTTTTGTTACTCCATATCATTTTATGTATCCTAGTTTAAGAGAAACAGATTGTCCGGGGGACGGTTATGAGTTGTTAAACACGAGCACAACCGTTTTTGCATCTGATTTTTAAGGGTTTAGGAAGTCTTTTACTTTAAAGTACTTTATAATAAGAGTAGAATTTCATAAATTTAGCAGCCTAAGTGTGAAATCTTCGATTAGATGGAGGTCATTCTTTCTGTTCAGTCAGCTAATAATCTCAAAACTTTTATACTTTTTGTTGAATAGGCTAGTTATTCCAACTTTCTTTTTTCTTTCACTGAGTAAATGTATCACTAATTGCAAGAACTGCAGTTTACCCTATTTACCTTGGGTTGAATGCTTTAGTACCAATACCAAAAATGTTTTACATGTAATCCTTGGTATTTTAACATCAGTAATGTATTTTTTCCACTTTTAGGCATTTTATTCGTCATGCTAGTGATACCTTATGTATGACCTTGAATTTTTTAATAACGTCAATGTTCTATCTTATGCGTGTGTAGTGTTGTCGAAGGCTCATTTAAGGCGCGCTTAAGCCCTGAAGCTCAGGAAAGCTCAGTGAGGCCGCTTCGCCTCGCTTAAGCTGCGGTTTAGTGTAGGCAAGGCACTAAGGCGTGTAACTCATAGCCCATGAGTTTTATCTTGAATCGAGCAGTACTAAACAACAAATATAATTGGCAAAAAAGAATATCAGTTGTTGAGGAAAACATTATGAATGAAATTTGTTTCTGTTTTCTTGAATTACATATATATTTTTATTTTTCCTTCGTTGCACCTTTTTTTACTAAAGCCTGCACTTTAATTGCATTTTGCGCTTAAAGTCCCAATAACCTGGAGCACTTTTTAGAGCTTTTCGCCTTTGACAACACTTGTGTGATGCAGTGTCACTTTAGGTATAACTTAATAGTCCGTAACATTAACCTGTTATATGTATTATTAGCCCTTGGAATTTAATGTTGTGCTTTGCTTCCCATGAAGCTGTGTGTTCCTTAAATCAATTTCCTTGTATACATGTTCTGTGATAGGAAACCAG
This sequence comes from Nicotiana tabacum, assembly GCF_000715075.1. Lineage (NCBI taxonomy): Eukaryota > Viridiplantae > Streptophyta > Magnoliopsida > Solanales > Solanaceae > Nicotiana > Nicotiana tabacum. The sequence goes on from NC_134092.1 coordinate 67,095,469, forward strand.
AGTTATCTCCTATAGCTTCTTTTGGTGTCACGATCACAGATAATGGGACTTCTAAACCATCATATAGATGGCGTAGAGTGCTGCTTAAAGTTAGTGGTGAGGCACTAGCAGGAGATCAAGCACAAAACATTGATCCCAAGGTCAGAATAGGAAAGCTGCTCACATGTCTCCATGTTTCTGTGTTGTCTGTTCTTCTTTCTAGATTTCTGATCTTTCATAAAGCTTTCATGTTGTTATACAGATCACAATGGCCATCGCAAGGGAGGTGGCAGCTGTCACTCGTCTTGGAATTGAGGTAAAGTTTTTGAATAAATCAAATATCTCTTGCTTAAAGATCCTTACTCTTTTATTATATGAAGTTGGTGCATCATCTGAAATGTTTGAATTTGTTCATTTACTTGTCCCATATTATCAATCCCTATTTCTGTGGGATCCTTAGACTATTGTTTTATTATTGTTTTCTCTATAATTCATGGTTTTCCTGGAGCATCAACCTTGGGATTCGTATCACAATCATTTGTACATTTTTCGATTCTTGTGCTGTCTGAAGTAAATATTTACCCAAATTTTCTACTAGTTAGTGCTCAAGATCGTTTTGAGGAGATTGAACTAAAAGGACTATTGTTATTTCATTAAAATTTTATACCAATGAAACTTTCTTGCGTTCAAGGGAACTTGCAAATTATTAATGTGTTTGAAAATATGAACCAATTGTTGATTTTCATATTTGCTCTTTTTCTTGATGGGTAAATTAAGAATTTTATTGATGTAATAAGAAAAGAAAACAGCATGTTAGAGTTAGTTCATGTATAGAGTGTGTTGTTTGTATAAGTGACCCACATTGATAGTGAAGGTTTTAGGTATATTTACACACCCTATATAAATAGGGTTCCTTGTATTATAGTAAATTAATATCAATAATATAATTTTTCCGTGCTATTCTCACACATCATAAGAGCAATGCTGTTAGCAGTATATCCAAAAAAGGGAATAAGGACATTACAGAAAAGGGTGAAAATCATTTTTACTCCTCAACTTTGCTTTAAAAATCAAACTCCCCCCTCAACATTGAACAATAATCATTCTCCCCCTTTTATGTCCATTGAGTTTTTTAATACCTATTTTTACCCTTACATATCAACCTTTGTCTCTCTTTTTTTTTTTTTTTTACTTTTTTAAAATCATGATATTTTTCTTTAATTTTTTAAAATTTATATAACAAAAGAAAAATTATTCCTGAGACGAAAAAAGAAGAGTGAGAAATAGTAATTAAGTAATATGTTCTATAGTGAAATAAATGGGCAGAATAAAAATAATTTAATATATATTTATTGTAATCGAAGCTCTAATATATATTTATAAAGTGACAATAAAAGGGAGTAAAAACTTTATAAATATTTGAATGCAAGTAATACAAAGATAATGAATAAAATTAGAGATAAATTTATAATAGAATTCTATATAGATAAATGAATTTTAGTCACCACTAATGAAATAAAAATAGAAATAAATTTTATAACAGAATTCTAAAAGATTATCTATTTATATTGTAAATGCATTCTAAATTATAATTTAAATATTATTTCATTAATGACGATCAAAAATCATTTATCTATATAGATGATAGAGAATAAGAAAGAGCGAAACTTAAATATATGTGTATGCACACACTCAGATATACATACTTAATGTATGTAATATGTAAATAACAATCATAAAAACAATTGCGTTAGGTTTTGTAATAAAATTATTAAAAAAATATTTTACTTATAATATTAATAAACTTAAGTGAAAATCTACACTAAGATAGAAAATTATTTAAACTATAGGTAAAATGTCTAGGTTAAAAAATAAAATATTATTCTATATAATATTAAAATGTATTATATAGATGGAGAATTAAAAATGTCAAGGGCAAAATTGATATTGCATAGGATAAGAGGGGGAGAATGACTATTGTTCAAAGTTAAGGGGGGAATGATTTTTAAAGCAAAGTTGGAGGGTGTAAATGATTTTCACCCTTACAAAAAATGTAGTGAACTTAGATACTCAGTTGTGGTATTCGGCTCTAACAAATTGTCCAAACCCGTAGTGCACCAAAACCCAGCAGGGATATACAGTTGAGTTTAAGATTAACTACACTAAAGGTCTTCGGGGACTCGAGCATTTCTTTCCATCCAAATACAGCTGCAGGGACGGAGTTCCATGTTTCGGAGGAAGATTTAGTCATCCTTTTTTATGTCAAGCTAGGAGGAATCCAAGGTAGATCTTGACATGCAACACCGGATGTCCAAGATGCAAAAAATGAAATTCCAGATGCTGGATGTGATCTTGCAGTGAAGAAATAAATGATTAACATCTTCTTTGTCGTTCTCACAAAGGGAGCACCTGTTGCATAAAGAATGTCCCCTATTTCGAAGTTTGTCAATAGTGAGGCATTTGCCATTAGCCAAAATCCATGAGAAAAATATAAACCTTGTAAGGGACACAGATTTTCCAGATTGTTTTCCATGGCCAGGGAGCCGAACCTTGGGGAAAAACCGTGAAATGGCAGTAAATTATAGAGGAGTAGCATCAAGCTGCATGAAATCATATTTGCTATTCTAACTTCTTATTTTCCATCTTATATCACGGTTAAATCAATAAATCTGGCATGAGCTCATTAATGGCAATGTTGGTCTGGTTTTTCATAGATTTCTCAGATCTTCTAGAAATTGTGGTAGGTTTGCCACAGTTGTTAGTGGAGGTAATATTTTTGGTGGATCCTCTTGGGCAGGAAGTAGTGGACCGGATTGCTATCTGTTTGTCTGCTGTTCAATTATTCATTTACATATTTGTTATTCGAACTTCTTGTTTTCGATCATGTGCCATGATTAAATCAGTATAAGACTACTATGAGTTCCTTGATGGCGATCTTGTTCGGATTTTTCATGGATTCTCAGCTGTTCTAGCAATATAGCAGGTTGCAATAGTGGTTGGTGGAGGTAATATTTTTCGTGGATCCTCCTGGGCAGGAAGCAGTGGACTGGATCGTTCATCTGCTGATTATATTGGGTAAGTTTGTTATTGTTTTACTGTTAGTTTGAATTTTTTTTGAAAAAAAGTTAGTTTCAAATGCTTTCAAAAGTTAAATATCGATTTGTTTAACTTTCTGTCTTTTTTGGGTTAATCTGACACTTTTTCTTGCTCAAAGAGAACTTTCTTTCTGTACTTAGTGATTTTGCATGCGATTGGGTATATCACTGACAATTCAAGGGTGTAACCGGGCTTTGTAGTGTTGTCTGTGCAATTTAGTATGCTTTAGACAGACATGCCTCTAACTTGAAGGAATGCTTAAGTACACATTCGTTGATATCTGTGAGAAAATGCACTTGAGGCAGCAAAGGGTGGTAGGAAAAGTTATTTTGATGTGTTCCTACTTCCTATTTCCAAAAACGATGTTGATGTAGGACAGGCTTGGTTGTTTTCCTGTTACATGAAATAGCGGTTAAAGAAATCAGAGCGGGGTTTCGAGGCCCCTTTTCCCTTTTTGGGCTTTGGTGTTGGTGTCTAAATTTATAAAAAAGTGCTTCAAAGGAATTAAGCATGTCCATGAATATGATGATTGGAGATTACAGAAGCTGAGAAAGGAAAGTTATGCAGCTTTTACAGTAATTTTGTATCATATACTAGGTGAAGTGGCTTCAAAGTTGTTGGCCAAAGAGGATTCTGATAGGCTGTTAAACCATGCTAAAATAGTGATGTTGTTAGTTTTTGAAAGCTGAAGTTATTTAAAAACATGGGAAGATAACCATTGAATTAACTGTATCAGGCAACTCATATTCTCTGCTAACCATCTATTTATATTACAAAGTCCTGGACATTTACTTGCAACAACTCGATGCTATTAAAACTGGAGAGCTAAGCTGTACTCTAAAACTATCTAAGCTGTGCAGGGTGCCCCTAGTCCAGATCTCGGGAAAATTCTTAAGAATTATATAACTCTTAGCCAAGATGAAGTTTATATAAGCATATTACAATGAGGTAGCATTAGAACTGATTGGAACATAAAACAAGATTAAATATTTTTTAGATGTCAGTTCTCAACAATCTAAGTAGGCTATGCCTGAGAGATGAAGCAAAATCTGTATTTTGTCAAATGCATTTTACTTTTTCTTAATATCTAATAGGTACAAATGCTTTTGTTTTGAAGTACATGAGCCCTAGATTCTGCAGAATCTGGTGATGCAACTCTTGATTTCAATCCAAATGTCTTCCTTATATTTGTGTTCAAACCAAGATTCGCATTGCTAGGGACTTCAGACCTTCAGGCTCATATACTTGAAACAAAGCTTTTGTTTGTTGATGCTCTTCTGGAGTGAGTAGATCAGTTCTTTAAGTTGGTCAGGTTGAAACTCTTCATCTTTGACTTAAATGAATGGTGGTATCACTTCTTGTTTAACCTGTCCTATGAGTTATCAGTGCGTACCGAAGATGAATGGGAGAGAGATCACTTTGAGAAAATTTGGTATTATTCTTAATATGAAAGTTTTATCGCTTACCTTTCAGGATGTTGGCAACTGTTATGAATGCAATATTCTTACAAGCTACAATGGAGAGCATTGGAATCCCTACAAGAGTCCAGACTGCATTTCGAATGTCGGAAGTTGCTGAACCATATATCCGTAGAAGGGCTGTTAGGCATCTCGAGAAAGGGAGGGTAGTAATTTTTGCAGCAGGAACTGGGAATCCCTTCTTCACAACAGACACTGCTGCAGCTTTGCGTTGTGCAGAGAGTGAGTTCTACTTTTTTCCTGATTCAGATCTTCTACATGCATGGAACTTTGACATACTTGCAAATTGAAGTGGATTCTGCAAACTATCATTCTTCCTTTCTAAATTGGAGAAAATAGAAAGCAAAAATAAGAAGCAAATGTTACAAGCTCTCCATAACGTAAACTGTCCTATATTTGAAAGACATTCCAAACGGAGTGGATAATGACTAAAGTTCCTTCAGAGGTGATAATTTTCTTAAAATCAATTCTTCATGGATCATGTGAAACTATTCGGCTAAGAATATACCAAGTTCATTGTATGCCCACGTCAGCACCTAAATGTTAACTAGTAATATTTATTTCCCATTAAATGGAAATGTCGCATAACATTGGACCTGATTGAATAGTTTGTCCCCATATGGTTCTCGTCCATGATGTGGTCTATGAGACAAATGAGGCTCTACTACTGGAACATATATAAGATTGCACGTTACCTTTTTTTTTTTTTTTTTTTTGTTTTTGTTTCTTACCAATAAAATTTTGAATGCATTGAAGTTAATGCTGAGGTGGTGTTGAAGGCAACCAACGTTGATGGAGTCTATGATGATAACCCTAGGCATAATCCTGACGCTCGACTTCAGGATAACCTGACTTACCATGATGTAATTTCTAAGGAGCTCTCCGTGATGGACCTGACTGCAATAACTTTGTGCCAAGAAAACAACATTCCAGGTACGAGGTTTCCTACCCTTGTATCCCTTACCTTTTTGTGGATGATTCCAGACGTGTCATTGACGAGCCTTTCCCTTTTAATTAAGTGCTGACCTTTCCAATCTTATTTTTCATTATGCAGTTGTCGTTTTTAATCTCAATAAACCAGGTAACATTGCTAAAGCCATTAAAGGAGAGATGGTTGGCACATTAATTGGTGACACATGGAATACTGAAGCTGCAGTGTCTTAAGAGGAATAAAGAAAAGAGGTCTGTTTCAGCAGCTGGAAGTTGGATTGCTGTTTTGTAGCATTTTAACACTAACATAGCTCATTTTTGCAGATTGTTCCAAGAACTTGGCACTCAAAGTGTTGAAGGAATGGAGTGCGCTCTCTTTACAGAAAGCCATGGATATAAGCATATAATATCCCGGAATTCATCATAAATTCTGATGCTGGATACATGTTAGTGGGTACTAGAAGTTCTTCTCCCTAGGAATTTTCATAGCTTTTCTTTGAAGTGCAAAACTAGGTAGCCAAGAGTTACTTTTTTCGACGGTATTGCTCCTTTATGTTCTACATTTCTCTTCTTGCCCCTAACATATTCACCCACTCACAGCCGCTCACCCATCCAAACCCAATACTTTTAGGGGTCATTTGTTTTGCAGTATAAGAAAATATAATCTATGTATAAAATTATTTATTACTTATATAGCGTTTGGTTTCTGGTACAAAATGCTGCATTACTAATATAATTTATGCATAACTAATACAACATTTGATTTTTGATATTATACTAATACTTATGTGGAGTTTGATATCGGAAACTAGAAACTGTAGTATTAATTTCAGTATAACTTGTATACGTATTATTTTATACGAGATAACATGTGGAATAAGAATAGTATCTGAAGACAAAAATGTTCTTATATTATGCAGTATCTATATAACAATTCATGCATTTTATTCACCAATGGCACCAACAGTAATTAGTGCATTATAACTAGATTATAAGCTAAACGATCCCTTGTAATATTTGAGAAATGAACTTAAACATGCTTTAGCAGCTAAAATCTCGATGTTGGAAAAAACGTTTTCCACTTGAACTTTGACTGAGTTTTCAACCTAAAAAGGCAAATTTGGCACTTTGTGTTTTCGACTAAAGCATTTGCGCTTCAACACAATGTATTAGTTTCATAGACCATAGTGGTAGTTGAACAATTCCATGCCGCATCATTTAACGCGGTCTTCAAAGGTCTTTCTTTTTCGTTGTTTCATTCACAGTTCATCTCACCTTTCAAAAATTTCGGAAATAAAAGTTCTTTTTGATTCATAAAATCCTTTCTTTCGATTCGTGGTGATCCAATTTATTACTACCGACACCTATAAGGCAGATGTCTAAAACACACACGAGGCTATTTTCCTCAATCACGTGAAGCTCTCACCAAGCCTAAGCCCCTGCACCCCAAAACCTCAACAGAACCCAATCTTCACATTCCTCGCCATTCACCAAATTCAACACTGGTCAAACACTTCTTTTACAACCATTGATCCACTAAATTAAACCATGCAAAATACCAAACTTCGAACAAACTCCAAACCATCTCGCAATTAATCCAATTCAATGGCGTCTCATTTCTCTCCGGCAATTCTCTCCCTCCTTTTATTCTTCACCTTCTCTTACGCCAAAAATCACCATGATCACCATCACCTCCATTTTCCGCCTGAGATTCGAGGAGCCTGCAAGGCCTCACGCGAACCATCAACATGCGAGGCTTCATTCCATCATCACTTGCCTTCCAACCCTACAACACTTCAAATAATCCATTTGGCCTTGGGCCTCTCCTCACAAAAACTTACGAAGGCCCAGGCCATGGTGAAGGATATCTTGAATGTTTCGGCTGGAAATCTGAACCTCACGGTCGCCGCGAAAAATTGCATGGAGGGACTCGAGTATTCGGAGTACAGATTCAAACAGACAGCTGATCATGCATTGCCAGGTGGTAAAATCAAGGACGCTCGTGCATGGATGAGTGCCACGCTGGGGTACCAACACGGCTGCTCGTCGGGTTTGCAAAAAGTGAACGACACCGTTCAAGTGAGAAAAACTATAGTGTTTGTGGATTCCTTGATTGGGCTCACCAGCAATGCTTTGGGGATGATCATGAATTACGACATTCATGGGAGCAAAACCGGATCATGGGGTCCGCCAAAGACAGAGCGTGACGGATTTTGGGAAGGTGTTAGGGGGACCAGGTATTGAATTTGTGTATTCACCTTATTTCAAAATTTAAATTGTTAGATCAAATATATTTTTAATTACTTAATTATATTAAGTTTTGGCCAGAATGTATATCAAGGGCGGGGTACCTTCGAGTTTGAAGTCGAATATGACGGTTTGCAAGGCTGGAAATTGTGACTATAAAACCGTGCAGGAGGCGGTGAATGCAGCGCCGAACTACTTGGTATATGAGAAATTTGTTATATGGATCAAGGCAGGATTGTATAATGAGATTATTAGGATCCCTTTGGCGAAGAGAAATGTGGTATTGTTGGGAGATGGAATGGGCAAAACTGTTATTACGGGATCATTAAATGTTGGTTACATGGGCAACAACCACTTTTGAATCTGCTACGGTCGGTAAGTGAATTATTGGATCTTGGTGGTTCATTCCATTTGATCATTTTGTTTGACGATAGGATCTTTTTGTAAATATTTATTTAATAATTCTACCAATTTTTCTTTTAACAACGATGAAACTAATCAAGTTCAAATTTCATCCTAAAAAATCGACAATTGTGATAGGCTAAAGTTTTCTAATTGTAATTTCAAGACCACAAATACAGTATAAACACATCTACTAATGTTTTAATTATTTTATTTTATGCATAACATAGACAAAAAATATGAGCTTGGCGCCTCCGTGTTAGAATTTAATGCTCATAAATCATGCACCGGCAAACTTGTACGTCTCGCCGAACTAGTGGATAAAACTGTGCTGTCCTACGGTCCATTTTAAATGTGCCTTTCTAATTTGGCAGATAAGTGTTTAAAAATCAAGGCGGGTAGTATTTTTTTCCTTCAAATTTACTCTTGCTTCAATAAATGATCAAAAAATTTTGAGGAGAGGTAAAATGGTAACTTAATCTAATAATCCTTATAATTAAATAATTTTCTTAATGAGTATGGCTGCAAAAATAGTTCTTAAAATAGGAATAATTTGAACATGAAGTAGTACTAGTTCGTTTTTCATTGCTATACAAGATGATGCATGCATAAGCCAGCCCTTTTACAGAGGCTTTGTCGAACCCTTTAGACTGCCCACGAGGAGCACGGGGGTTAAGGGGAGCTATTCTTACAATAGTATACAGTCCATTGTGGCTGCATTTATTTTTGACCAGTTTGCTCAATTAAAGACTCTCTCTTATAGAAGGATGTTCTTATATAGTGATTGTCCTTATAAAGTAAAATGCTACAAAAATCATGCTACACTATCAAGAAATTTATCACACTTCCAATAAAAACTTGAAAACGAAAAGTTATCAAATACTTCTGAGATAAATGGTCATAGTACTTTGACATTTAAGTGTTCACATTTTTTCCTAGCTTCGTTCATCAATGAGCCTACTATACATGATTTCAAGGAATATAAGCAGTCCAAAAATTATGATGAAATCTGTAGAACATCTGCTTTAGAACATATACTTTATGATCTTTAATTCGGTGCTTTCATAAATTGTTCTGATGTTCCCTTTTTTTGGGAGTTCTAAAACAGGAGTACTTGGTGATGGATTCATGGCTAGGGATCTAACCATTCAAAACACAGCAGGTCTTGATGCTCAACAAGCCGTAGCTTTTCGATCCAGCAGTGATCATTCTATCGTAGAAAATTGCGAATTTCTGGGCAATCAGGACACACTTTATCTCAATTCATTGCGACAGTATTACAAATCTTGTCGCATCCAAGGCAATATAGACTTCATTTTTGGAAACGCGGCTGCCTTTTTCCAAGACTGTGACATCCTAGTCGCCCCTCGGCTAGTAAATCCAGAGAATGGCGAAACCAATGCTATAACTGCTCATGGTAGAATAGAGCCAGGACAATCAACGGGATTCGTCTTCCACAATTGTTCAATCGATGGAACTGAAGAATATATGAAGTTGTACTACAGTAATGCTAGTGTACACAAAACTTTCCTTGGAAGGCCGTGGAAGGAGTATTCCAGGACAGTTTTTATACAATGTAAACTGGGGGATCTTATTAATCCTGCTGGATGGATGCCTTGGAGTGGTGAATTTGCTTTGAAAACTCTTTACTACGGAGAATTCGAAAATACTGGTGGAGCTGCAGCCAATGCCAAAGAACGAGTGTTGTGGAGTAGCCAAATCCTAGCTCAACATGTTTATTCATACTCTGTCCATAATTTCATTCAAGGCGATCAATGGATTCCTTAATCTTCATGATTGAAATATTGGCAAATTTTGATTTTGGTCATTTCATTGTAACATAATTTTAAAACATATTTAACCTTCAATTAATTAAAACATATGCACTTTTGACCCCTCTGCTTGTGAATCTAGACTAATTCATTAATTACCCTTGCATTACGTTAAACGTACTGTTAATTAATCTACATTTTTTCACATATTATAGTTCTAGAAATAGTCTAATTATAATATATTTTCTAAGTCTCCAACCAACTCGGCCATAAGTACCTGGATCTACACAAAAATGTGCAGAAGCGTAGCATGAGTACACAACAGCGGTACCCAGTAAATATCAAGCCTAACCTCGGTAGAGTAGTGACGAGGCCGGGTCAAGACACCTACCAGACATGTAAACCTGTGCAAGATATAACTTAAAGCCAACAATGGAAAGAACGTCAATGTAAGGCCAGTAGCAGAAGGATCACAAATTACAATCACAGTAAAGATAATGGGAGCACGAATGGCAACGAGAAACAACCAAGTAATTAAGCAACAACATAGTCGGGGTACATGTGAAATATGAATGAATTCAAGTAAGGGAAACCGATGACAACTCAATCAATCAAATCATTTCTAATGCACGAATCTCAACAAGAATTACCCCAGGTACCACTCCTCGTAATTTCAAATCATAAGTCACAACTTCCAAACATAACACACATGGCACCTTGTACCCACATTTCCAAATCACTTTCGCACGGCAAAATTCACGTGCTACCAGGTACATAGTATCCGTGTCAAATGCTAATAAAGAAGATTCGAGGGATCTATTTATATACAATAAATTAAAATCACAGTTTCTGAACCAAGTAGGAATTAAATGAGAAAATGAGTTTATTTTAGAAATCATTTGGGTGAAGAAAATAATATTTTTAAATAAAATAAAGTATCAGATAAGCTACTAAATTTAATATAAAATTTATTAAATTAAAACATAATAACAATTCTTTTTAAGTAAACTAAAAACATCAGTTAGGGTAAGGAGTTTAAGTTTAAAAATTAATTAAAGTGAAATATGACAACTATTAAGAATAGTAAAATACCGAATGAAACGACGAGTTTTAACTTAAGAGTCACATAAGGTAAGCATGTTAATAATTCTTTCATTTAAAATCTTTACGGTACAGATAACTCAGTAGGGTATGAGAGAATGACTCAGCGTAGTAAATTTATTTTGAAAATCAATTCACCAAAATAATAATAGTAGGAAAGGAAAACAGGAAATGACGGCAAAGCAGTAAACTAACGAAAATAACTCAATCCTCGAAATCAGTAAATCCAAAAATACCAGTCCTCAGAATCTCATATGATAAATACCGAAAGCTAACACAATACAACAATGAATACAACACACACAATCCATTGCGGCGCGCAATCCGATCCCACCGTACAAACACAATCCTCCCTTATTTCACCATATCAATATCAAGAATAAGATATAAAATCTGTTGCGGCGCGCAACCCGATCCCTCCGTATCAATATCAAATCCTCGCTTATTTCACCATATCACATAATCCTCCCTTATTTCACCCGTTGCGGCGTGCAACCCAATCCCACCGTATCATCATATCACAATCCTCCCTTATTTCACCTATTACGGCGTGCAACCCGATCCCACCATATCATCATATCACAACCCTCCCTTATTTCACCTATTGCGGCGTGCAATCCGATCCACAAGCAATTTAAATTAACAACAACAATCCAATAGCTCAATTTACATGAATTTCTACAATCAAAGGATATGAGTACACAGCAATAAGGGAACCACGTAATAATCAAAGGAATGCAACAAATATTACCAAAATGATAGGACAAGTAAAGCACGTGACAACTAAGGTGTGCAAGTAAAGCAGTTAAGACAAGTAGCAAATAGGCACGGAGTCATGGAAGGGACTCAACAATTAAAAGTTAACAAGACAATAAGGAAGGCAATAACTTCAACTAAAGCATGTAAGAGCAAAATAACAAGTAAGGGATATAATAAGTGCTAACAACGTCAAATAAAGCATATAAGAGTAGATTAACAATGAGAGACATAGCACGTCAGGACAATTCAATTAATGGCATGGAAAGAGACTAGACAATCTAAACCGGTCAAATATCACATATAGGCCATTTACCCACTCGTCACCTTGCGTACACGGCTTTCACATAACAAGAATAGCACAATTAACCCAATTCCTAAGGGGTAGTTTCCCTCACACAAAGTTAGGCAAGATACTTACCTCAAAGAAGCTAGACCGATACTCTAAAATGACCTTCTCGCGTGAAACAACCTCTGGACGGCTCAAATCTAGCCAAAATAACATCCTCTTATGAATAAAAACTATAGGAAACAAATCCGGATAATAAAGTTTCAATCTTTAATAAAAACTAAAAAGTCAACACAAAAAGTCAACCCCGGGACCGCACCTCGGAACCTGATAAAATTTATAAAATTCGAACATCCATTCTGATACGAATCCAACCATACCAAATTTATCCAATTCCGACATCAATTCGTCCTTCAAATCATCATTTTATATTTTTGAAAGTTTTCACCAAATTCCCCTTTTTTCAACTCAAATCACTAATTTAATGATAAAAATAAAGATGTAATGATGAAATAAAATCAAATCCGGGTAAAGAACACTTACCCCAATCCAACACATGAAGAACCCCTCAAAACTTGCTCAAAATCGAGGTCTACAACTCAAGATATGATAAAAATGGCCAAACCCTCGAAATAGAGTACTTTATATTTCTGCCCAGGTAACATGCATCGCGATCGTGGAAATTCATATGCGATCGCGAAGAAGAAAATCATCAGCTGCCAAGAATGTTCTATGCTAACGTGAAAAGGGAGAATCGAACGCGAAGAGGAAATAATACTGCCCCACGAAAAGCACTACACGAACGCGGAACAAGGGACGCGAATGCGGTTAATCACTGACTCAGTCATCGCGGCCGTGGGCCATTCTACGCGAACGCGAAGAGCAAAAGCCTTTGCCTCCCCAGCACGGTCAACACTACGCGAACGCGAAAGACAAGATGCGAATGCAAAAAAGTAACACTCACACGCACGTGATCGCGGACAAAACCATGTGAACGCGAAGAAGGAAAAAGGACCGGTCACCAAACAGCCTTCGCGATCACGGTTGTACCTTCGCGATTGCAGAGACGAACATCAGACACCAGCAATCAGCATTCCAAAATAGGAAGAAATGGCTTGTAGCCCATCCGGAACATACCCGAGGCTACCAAGAACCCGTCGAAACATACCAACAAGTTCCATAATATAACGTGGACCTGCTCTAGGTCTCAAATCACATCAAACAATATCAAAACTACGAATCACACCTCAAATCGAACTCAATGAACTTATGACCTTTCAACTTCTACAACTCGTGCCGAATCATATCAAATCAACACGGAATGACATCAAATTTTGCATGCAAGTTCCAAATGACACAACGAAGCTATACCAACTCCCAGAATAGAAATCTGAACCCAATATCAACAAAGTCAACTCCTGGTCAAACCTCTCAACTTTCCAAACCTTCAACTTTCCAATTTTTGCCAAAATATGCCGAAACCTTCTAGAAATATCCAAATGCAAATCTAGGTATACGACCAAATCCAAAATCACCATCCGGACCTAACGAAACTATAAAAACTCTAATCCGGGGTCAAACACATAAAAGTCAAACTTGGTCAACTCTTCTAACTTAAGGCTTTAATAATGAAATTCATTCTTCCAAACTAATTCCGAATCACCTGAAAATCAAAACTGACGATACACACAAGTCATAATACATTATACGGAGCTACTCATGCCCTCAAACCACCGAGCAAAGTATAAATGCTCAAAATGACCGATCGGGTCGTTACATCCTAGCAAATATAGGGCATGCTGCATATACCTTAGGTGAGTCGATCTTTGGTATTGAAATGAATAGGAAAGCCACCCTAGTGTCATCGGGTCATGCACCTAACGACATACCTTCTATGGAATGATGAATCAACCCAGATTACGACACCAATGATTCAGAGCAAAACACTTACCCAGCCTTTCTTCCCTTTTAGATGGAAATCAACCACAACATCCTGCAAATTAGCATGCTTTTGGGATCACCCCACAAGCTGAAATAGTGGTGGAGAAATATCCAACAAGAACACGAAGATGGAATCAGAACGTATCTCAGAGTACTGACCGCATTAATGAATGTCCGAGATGATAGATTACTTACCGGGTTATTAATAGAGTTCTGGGATCTAGCCTAGGCAGTTTTCAAGTTTGTTGACTGGAGGAAGTTAGCAGTTTCACTGAATTGCCATTCGCCGACCAAAAGCCCATACTGCCGGTCATCATGCCGGGTCACAGGTTTCTCTATGCATTGGGATTGAAGAGTAACAAGAACTTGAGAAGTGTCAAAGACGGGTGGGTGAGCCTACATCATCTATTTGATAGAATTGGGAATCGCGAAATCTACGATTTGTACCTTGAGGAGTTTCAATGTAATAAGAAAAAATGGGAGAGCCTTCGCCCCTTGACCATTTCTTTGGCAATGTTGGGACTGCTGGTTTTCCCACAACGGAAGGTGATCAACAACAATATACTACCTCTGATCTTGGCCATATTCCGAGGGAATTTGGGGGTCACTCTTGTCCCAGTGTTGTTACGGAGATGTTCAGGCACTATTGGCATGTTCAGGGGGTATGATTCCTTTAGAGATTGCAACATGTTGTTGCAAATATAGGCTACGGAGAATTTCTCCCAAAGGGACAATCGATTACTTCGTCGGCACTAGCAATATTATCCACAATCACGAAGAGAGAATGAGGCATTGGGCAATACCACATGGTCAAGATGAATGGCGGGAATTTCTGACCCTTCTAACTGGAGATTTCATCAACTGGAAGCTTTCTTGGTTAAGTGACAGAGCAATTGTGAGAGGCCTAGAGAAGTATTTCATCAAGTTAATGGGATTGGAAGGATTCAGACATATGCACCACTAAGAGTCTGAGGCAGTTCAGCTTAGTTAAAGACAAACCCCTTTGATCCCGAATGGCTTTGTTTAAGGATGACTACAATGGGCAAGTTCCAATTCCGAGGGCAAGATGACTTCAAGATGAGTGGAGTGACTTGGTCATGATGAGTATGAGGCAAAACTCACTGTGTACGCCTGAGTACTTTGTGTGGATTACTAAAGAAGATCAGCTGGCCAGGCCTAGTAGGGAAGGGTTAGCTGGGTTAGAAGACTCAAGAGCAGCTTTGCAAGTATACAACAGGATCCTGCCTCACTATCTTGTCACCCCTACCATGCACCAACAGGTAGTCCAGGGATCGATTGATCACATATTGCTTCTTTCTGATGATGACAACCGGATAGTGGAGTACATACAGATTGAGTTCGAGGAAGAACTAGAGGAGGATCCAGAAGAAGAGCTGGAGTATAATCTTGATGATGTTGAGGAGGAATTCGAGGAAGCCTGAAGAAGATCTAGAGGAGGAGAGCTTGAGCGGAAATTCCGGGGATGATTATTGAGTTGTGGTTGATTTCCATTTTGTACTCTTTAAATTCCCTAAGGGCAACTCTATAAGCCCATGAAATCTTTGTACACCCCGAAGGAATTACAATGTAAAATTTGGCGAATTATCCCTCAACTTTTGTATCAATGGAAGCCTTGAAGTCTTTGTAATCCACATTATAACTAGTAAATTTCCCATCGATGAAAAACAATATAAGCTCCAGAGCCGAATGTGTCAAAATTTGGATATTTGTCAAGTACTTGTGGTATAGGCCCAACTCTGGCAAAGAGAGGTCCTTGAATATATTTAGGAATGCGCTTGTTCAAATATGTGAATTAACTGATTTATGTGATTATATCTGTGCACTCCATGAACTAACTTATACTCTTGTTTGTTTTCTTACTTTACTGCTTTACTTATTAATCCCTCCAAAAAACAGAGATTGATTTGTGTTGGTATCTAAACTGGTCGAGCCACCGTATGACCTGAGGTCCAAAGGGAAGATGACTACTATAAACAACCCGGATAGAAATGCTCTGGTACTAACTAACAACCTAGGGGGGATCAGGGGGAAGGGATGAAACTCGGAATATGAACACATCGCTCGGATGGAACAAGAAATAGATTCATTAAGGGAAGATGTACAATAGATCAGGGAGTTGGCACATCTGGCCATGACGACGCTTCCATAACCACCCCATTTTCCATCACTTTATCCCCGACCACTTTCCTTCATCAGCCCGACAACCTGCCAATACCCCAACTACTGTCACCACAAACCCCACCATAACCCAAGTCATACCACCAGTTACTCCTGTAAAAGCACCAAATACTCCCATACGCACCCCTTATGTTCCCAACTATGTTCAAGTCCCACAAAAGCCGCCAACTACTATCAATTTGACCCTAACCTCTCCTCGTGACAATGTCACTTTCACAAATAACCCATACACAGTATATACCCGTGGCACATACCACCACCTATGAGCGATATGTTCCACTTGTATATACCGTATTAGAACCCACTTTTACCGCGCCTGTCATGGTCAGGTGCCCTATGAGATCGAGCAGTATGCTAAAATGGAGAGAAAGGAAAAATCCAAGGAAGATGAGTCTCTGTCTGAACAACTGCGGGTACGAAGGAAACAAATAAAGAACCAACAAGTTGCTCGAGGGAGTGAAAACTTAGATTATGCAGATTTATGCATACATCCAGATATTGATATGCTGGCAGGGTACAAGCCTAATGAAGTTTGGTATCTTTGATGGAACAGGTGATCCCCACGCTCACTTGACAGTGTACTATGAAAAGTTAGTAGAAATGGGAAGGAATGAGAAGTTGAAGATGAAACTATTCATAAGAAGTCTAACTGGGGAAGCACTCACTTGGTACACCAGACAGGACCCTAGAAGCTGGAGAGAATGGCAAGACATGGCCGAAGATTTTATGAACCATTTAAGGTTCAATACCGAGATTACCCCAGATAGATTCGCTTTGGTGAACATACAAAATAAACCTTCTGATTCGTTTCAAGAGTATGCTCGTCATTGGAGATAAGAAGCAGATAGAGCGCAATCCCCGTTGGATGACAACGAGCTGACCAAATATTTCATTCGTGCCTAGGAGGGAATCAACTTTGAGAAGATGCTGGGAATGATGGGCCAGAAGTTCCCCAAGATAGTCAAATTTAACGACCTGATAGGCCGTTTTGTGTAATTGCACACCGTTTCTCCTTTTGATGCTTGAAACATGTTTTCTTACTATTTTATGACTTACGGGGTTGATTGGTTTCATTCCGGGAAGATTTCGAATTGATTTAGACCCTTTAGTTTTTGACTTTAAAGCTTAAGTTAGAAATGTTGACCAAACTTAATTTTTATGAAAACAACACTGGAACGGTGTTTTGGTGGCTCCAATAGCTTTGTATCATGATTCTAGACTTGGGCGTATGCACGGAATTGAATTCGGAAGTCCGTAGGTTGATTTATGTTATTTTGCCAAAATTATGCAATTTGAAGTTTAGAAGTTTGAACTTTTGGCTATCGAGATCGTAATTTGGTTTTTGGACTTAGAATAGGTCCGTTATGCTATTTAGAACTTGTCTGCAAAATTTAGTATCATTTGGAGTTGAATTGATAGGATTCAGACGCTTAGTTACAATTCTAGAAGTTCTTGAAAATTAGTTTGAAATTCATGCATTTTGGTACCCGATTCGTAGTTCTAGATGTTAGTTTTGTGTTTTGATCGTGCGAGTGAGTTAGTATGATATTTTTAGACTTATGTGGATGTTTGGTTTGGAGCCCCGAGGGCTCGGATGAGTTTCGAACATGTTTCGGAATGGTTTGAACTGAAAACAGGAATCTGGTGTGTTGATGCCTTTGGTGTCGCATTTGCGAACACCAGGTTTGCAATTGTGAGCTTAGAAGGGGGTCTTAGGTACCGCAATTGAGATACTTGGCTCGCAATTGCGAAGTAGCTTAGGAAGTGGGTAGTTCACATTTGCGACAAAAATGACGTATTTGCGACCTCCTCTTAGGCTGTCAGAGGCCGCATTTGCGAGGAATCCTTCGCAATTGCGAGGGTTCACAATTGTGACATCTGCAACTGATCAAAAGGGTTGGGAGTCGGGATTTTTCAACATATTCTCTCATTTTAGAACCCTATAATCGGTAGGAGGCGATTTTCATTCACAAACATTGGGTAAGTAATTCTAATCAATTTTCAACTATATTACATTAATATATCTTAGATTTAACATCAAAATCATGTGAATCAAAGAGGAAAAATTTGGAAAATTGCTCAAGTTTTTGAAAAAAAAGAATTTGAGTTTTGAGAGTCGATTTGGACTCGGATTTTGAAACTAATCACATATATGGACTCGTGGGGGTATGGGTAGTCGGAATCTACCCTTGGA
This sequence comes from Nicotiana tabacum, assembly GCF_000715075.1. Taxonomy (NCBI): domain Eukaryota; kingdom Viridiplantae; phylum Streptophyta; class Magnoliopsida; order Solanales; family Solanaceae; genus Nicotiana; species Nicotiana tabacum. The sequence continues at coordinate 67,113,853 of NC_134092.1, forward strand.
CATGGAATTTGACTGGACGGGCCCTGAGTTGACTTTTTGAGAAAAATGTAAAGATCGCAACCTTATCTATTGTAATTGTTTTTTCTTGCATTATTTGATGATATTAAGTCAATTTTGATTAGATTTGAGCCGTGAGAAGGCGAATTTTAGAGGAAAAGCTATTTTCAAGGGTTGAGTTGGCCTAGTTGAGGTAAGTATCTTGCCTAACTTTGTGTCGGGGAACTACCCCTTAGGAATTAGTTTGTTTGTGCTAATTATGTTATGTGAAAGCCGCGTACGCAAGGTGACGAGTGGGTACACGGGCTATATTTGGTATTGACCATTTAGGCTATTTAGACTCTTATCATGCTTTTAATTAAATTGTCTTAACATGTTATATCTTTCATTGTTAATCCACCCTTTCATGTTCTAATCTACCTTTACATGCTTTATTTGACATTGTTAACCCCCGTTTCACCTCTTGCTAATTTGCTCTTATATGCTTTAGTTGAAGTTATTGCCTTACTTGTGTTTTATTACATCTTTAAATTGGTTAATTACTTGTAATTGAAGTTGTTATTTTGTGAAATATCTTATTGTTGAGTTATTGGTGTTGAGGTTGAGAAAGAAGTTATCACATTGAGGCTTAGTTATTAATTGTTGAGATATCTTCGTTGTTGAGCTATTCACTTTTATTTTTGTTATTGTTGAGATTCTTATACACATTGTGGTTGAGCCATGGGCTATTTGTGGAAACATTGATATTGTTGATTCTTCTAGAAAGTTGTGGCATATGGGCATTTGTGGTGCTGGTTGTGATTATGTTGTGATGTTGATACGCATGCGGTTGTATAAGGTTTGGGATTGATATGCATGTGGTGAGATAAGGTAGGATTGATATGCATATTGGTAGGGGAACTAGTTGAAGCCATGCGGTGTGATAAGGTGGGCTAAAACGAGGGTAGCTATTTCGGGAAAAATGATGTTTAAAACTAAATGTAAGGCTCCCGCGGTGATATAAGGAAAGATTGTGATTGAAATTGAGGAATGTGAATTCGAGGTGGTACCTCGGTTGTGATTCTTGTTGTATACGAGGCAGTACCTTGGTTGTGATTCTTGTGTATAGGCGGTACCTCGTTTGTGATTCTTGTTATTTATCTCATATTGTAAAGATTTATTGGTGAAATAGTTCTTGTTGCTTTCAGTCTTCCTTGTCTTTCTAGTTTTATCCGTATTTGACTATTGTGGTTCTCTTTATTTGTTTCCTTCTTGTTATCTCTATGCTTACAATCCTTTCAGTAGTCTACGTTGTCAATTATCACTTATTTCTTTGCTTTCCATTACTTCTCATTATTATATTTTGTACTGTTTATTTTGTCCTAATAGGTGTCTTGACCTGGCCTCGTCACTACTCTACCAAGGTTAGGCTTGATACTTATTGGGTACCGTTGTGGTGTATGACCCTCATACTTATAGTGGCGCAGTTACTGAGGATGCATAAGGGTTTTCGGACAAGTGCCATCGTATTCTCCGCATCATGGGCATTGTGGAGGTGAATGGAGTAGCCTTTTACTACATTTCAGTTGTCAGGAGTAGCCTATAAGTAGTGGCAGGATTATGAGGAGGGAGGAGGGTAGGCTAGCTGATGCAACACCACTCACTTGGACTCAGATTTTAGATATGTTTTTGAGGGAGTTCGTCCCACAGACCCTCCGGGACATGTGGCACACAGAGTTTAAGTAGCTGCATCAGGGGACTACGACAGTGTCAGAGTATGTCATCAGGTTTAGTGAGTTATCCCATCATGCATCCGCTTTAGTTGCTACAGTCAAAGATCGAGTCCGCAGATTTATCGAGGGGCTCAGTTATTGTATTATATTCAAAATGGCTCGGGAATTGGAGAGGGATACTCTGATTTAGTAGGTTGTGAAGATGGCTTGCAAGTTATAGCGTATGTGGGGCCAGGAGAGGGAGGCCAAGAGGCCTCGAGATTCTAGAGGATTTAGTGGTGCCCGCACTCCAGTTGTAGCTCGTCATTGCAGAGGATATGTGAGTCGACCAGTTCATTCAGCACTTCTAGGTACCCGCAGTTCTCTACTCATTCCGACGTCTTAGATCACCCATTATACACAGCCACTCTCCAGTGCACCTCCTGCACGGGGTGCCTTCAGCGGTCAGTCTAGGCGATCGGGTCTGACGCAGTTTCAGCAGCCATGCCTTCCGAGAGGTTGTTTCAAGTATAGTGACACAACACATATTGTGACTGACTATCCCAGACTCCGGAAGGGTGCACCTCCACAGACTCCATGGATTCCATAAGGTGCACATGGTTCACAGGCCATGGTTGTTTCTCCAGTTGCCGCTCCACCTGCATCGCCAGCTAGGGGTGGAGGTCAGGTGGGTAGAGGTCACCCTAGAGGGGGAGGCCAGGCTTGTTTCTATGCTTCCGTGGTAGGATGGAGGCAGTTGCGTCGGATGCGGTCATCACAGGTATTGTTTCGGTCTGTCAAAAGATACATCAGTTCTATATGATCTAGGTTCCACGTATTCATATGGTTCATCTTACTTTGATTCCTGTTTGGATATACCCCGTGATTCCTTGAGTGATCCTGTATATGTGTTTACACCTATGGGAGATTCTATTATTGTAGATCGCATTTATTGGTCGTGTTTGGTCACTATCGAAGGTTGTGAGACCAGAGTTGACCTTCTGCTACTCAGTATGGTGGACCTTGACGAGATTTTGGCCATGGATTGGTTGTCGCCCTACGATTATTATTAGTGAATAGCTCTAGACTCTTAGTTAATTTTAGTTAGAAATCATATAAATCTCAATTGTTGATCATCTTGGATAGCGATCAAGCTAGAACTACGAAAATTCTATTTAACTCTAATCCCCATGAATACGATATTATACTATACTATCTTTGACTAGCGAGCATAATTAAAGTGGTGTTTTGCGCTCGTCAATGGTTGAGAAGGGGTGCAAGGAATATCTAGCCTTTGTAAGGGATGTCAGTGCTGATACTCCTACTGCTGAGTCAGTTCCGATAGTGATATATTTCCCATATGTGTTTCCAACAGACCTACCAAGCATGCCACCTGATAGGGATATCAAATTTTGGTATTGACCTGGTGTCGAGTACTCAGCCTATTTCTATTCCACCATATAGTGTGGCACCAGTGGAGTTGAAGGAATTGAAGGAACAATTTTAGGAGTTGCTTGATAAGGGTTTCATCCGGCTGAGTGTTTCACCTTGGGGTGGTCCAGTTTTATTTTTGAAGAAGAAGGACGACTCTATAAGGATGTGTATTGATTAGAGGCAGTTGAACAAAGTTATAGTCACGAACAAGTACCCACTACCGCACATTGATGACCTATTTGACCAACTCTAAGGTGCTAGAGTGTTCTCGAAGATTTATTTGAGGTCATGATATCATCAGCTGAAGATCCGGGATTTAGACATTTTGAAGACAGCTTTCAGGACTCGATATGGTCACTATGAGTTTTTGGTGATGTCATTCGGGGTGACTAATGCCCCAGCAACATTTATGCACCTGATGAACATTGTATTTCAACCATATCTTGATTCATTAGTCATCGTGTTCATTGACGACATATTGGTATATTCTCCCAGTTGGAGGATCATGAGCAACACTTGAGGATCGTGCTCCAGACCTTGAGGAAGAAGAAGTATATGCAAAATTCTCCAAGTATGAGTTTTGGCTTGATTCAATGGTTGTTTTGGGTCATGTGGTGTCTAGTGAGGGGGTCAAGATAGATCTGAAGAAGGTGGAGGCAATTTAGAGTTGGTCCAGACCATCTTCAGCTATAGAGATTCAGAGCTTCTTGGGTTTGGCAGGTTATTATTGCCGTTTCTTGGAGGGTTTTTTCTCACTGGCAGCTCCTTTGACTAGATTGACCCAAAATGGTGCTCTTTTCAGATGGTACGACGAGTGTGAGGCGAGCTTTTAAAAGCTCAAGACTGCATTGACTACAACCCTAGTGTTGGTGTTGCCTACAGGTTTGGGATTTTATACAGTGTATTGTAATGCATCGCGTATTGGTCTTGGCACGATGCTGATGCAAGACGGTAGGGTGATTGCCTACGTGTCTCGGTAGTTGAAGGTTCATGAAAAGAATTACCCTATGCACGACTTAGAGTTGACAACCATTGTTCATACACTGAAGATTTATTCATTGTGAGGTCTATACCGACCATCAGAGTCTCCACCACCTGTTCAAGCAGAAGGACCATAATTTGCAGCTGCGGAGATGGTTAGAGTTGCTGAAAGACTATGATATCACCATATTATATCATCTGGGAGAAGTCAATGTGGTGGCCGATGCATTGAGTAGGAAGGTTGATAGCTTGGGAAGTTTGGCATATTTACCAGTAGCAGAGGGGCCACTAGCCATGGATGTTCAGGCTTTGGCCAACCGGTTCGTGAGATTGGTTGTTTCAGAGCCCAGCCGGATTCTTACTTATGTTGTGGCACAGTCATCATTGTTGGAGCGTATCAAAGCTCGCTTGTTTGATGTCCTCACTTGATGGTGTTTAGGGACACAATGCAATAGGGTGGTGCTAAGTAGGTTGTGATCGACGATGATGGTGTTATACGACTTCAAGGTCGGCTTTGTGTTACACTTGTTGATGGGATGAGAGATTTGATCCTTGAGGAGGCTCAGAGCTTGTGCTATTCCATTCACTCAGGTGTCACGAAGATTTAATGTGGCATGAAACAACACTATTGGTGGAGGATAATGAAGAAAGATATTGTTTCTTATGTCTCTCGGTGTTTGAATTATCAATAGCTGAAGTATGAGCATCAGAAACTAGGAGGGTTGATTCAGAGATTTGAGATACCGGAGTGGAAGTGGGAGCGCATCACTATGATTTGAGATGCTTATATCATACAGTTCATGTTCGAGGCATAGAGAAGGGAACACCGACTCTTCAATCAGTTCCAGTAGTGAATGAGTTCCCCGACGTATTTCCAGATGAGCTTCCAGGTCTTCCTCCAGAGCGGGAAATTGACTTTCCCATCAATATAATGCCGGGTATGCAAAAAATATCTTTTCCTCCTTACAAGATGCCACTAATAGAATTAAAGGAACTTAAGGAGCAGTAGAAATATCTGTTAGATAAGGGTTTCATTAGACCCATCACTTCTCCTTGGGGAGCACCAATTTTATTTATGAAAAAGAACAACGGATCCCTACGCATGTGCATAGATTACATATAGCTACACAAAGTCATAATTAAGAACAAATATCCCATTCCTAGAATTGATGACTTGTTCAACCAACTTTAGGGTGCCAAGTGCTTCTCAAAGATAAACATCAGATCAGGCTACCAACAGGTTAGAGAGTGTGACATACCTAAGATAGCGTTTAGAACCATGTATGGCCATTACGAGTTTTAAGTGATGTCGTTCGGGCTGACTAATGCCACAGCGGTGTTTATGGATCTTATGAACAACATGTTTAGGCCTTATCTAGACTTGTTTTTGATAGTGTTTATTGATGATACTCTATTATATTCCAAGTATAAATCAGAACATGCAACCGGCGCTCTACTGTCATGCCCCGGCCTCGGGGAGTGCGACCGGCGCTCAACTGAGATACCCCAGTCAAGCAAACCTATTCAATGCCTTCTACCCGAACTTACCCATGAATAAAGTGAAGGTGCATTTCCATTAATTAGACAATAAGAAGATCAAGTGAACAACACAATTTTATTACCATTACTTCATTTATAATTCTCAAAATACATTACACATTCATAGTTTGAAATGGAACATGTGATACAAATACAACATTTCTAGTTTGACTTTCCCAACACCAATACATAACCCACACTATGTCTACTGAGCCTCTAACCGATACAAAAGAATACTATGATAGTGCCGGCAACAAGGCCCCTGCTATACCTCAAAACATTATACACAAGGAACAAAAGATATAAGACCCCGAAATGAAGTGGGGCTCACTAAGTTAGCTGGGAAGAGGGTGTACCACTTTCACTGATCGATGTCGCCTGTTGTTGAACCACCTGCATTCATTAAAGATGCAGCGTCCCCGACAAAAAGGACGTTAGTACATATGGAGTAGTACTACTATATAAGACTAAACACCCTCTCAATAGAACGAGTAACAGTTCAATGAGAAAGAACATGGAATCAATGAGAACCTCAAACAATATAACATTGTCGAGTTAAGAGAAAGATAAATTTCAAGTAAATAACAATGTTTTAGGTTGGGAGATCTTTAGTACCGATATACCACCGTATTTTTAGCACGTAGTCCGGTCATGGCCCGATCGACTAAGCCATCTTAAACAAAGACATTCAATCACAACAACACCATGTGCACGATTTCAGCCTGATCGGCTAAGCATTCTCACCACAATTCCATATGGGTCGACATCACTTTCCGCTAGCAATCATCTCATCCCAATTAAGGGGAATTATCTCAACACATCAATATCCTCCCATTTATGGGGAAACAATCTCATCACATCAACACGAGGATTTTACCCCTCAACCACTCCTACACCGGCACATGTAGTTTCGGGGTTAGGCTATTTCAACCTACCATTCCTCGGTGACTAAACGATACTCCAAAAACATTTATTATACAAAGAATTTATAGCTCATTTCATAGTCTAACACACGTCTTTTCATTTCATTGGCACTAGTGGCCACAAGTGTAATTTCGTTCTTGGCACGTCAGCCGTATTTCATATTTCGTATCACTCCTTTCACTTTCAAGCATCATCAGGGATTATCAATACCAAGGCATTTCTAATCATGACTTTAAGTATACATAGGAGCAAATAAGAGTCTAAAGCACATTGAATTTTCTTCCACAATTTAGCATAATAAGTTGCAATTGAAACATGATTGAAATCATAATATTCCAACACATTGGTCATGTTTGAATACATTCCCGAAGGAGAACATAATGTGATAGGAGCATTTGGCACACATTGTTAGTATATATCTTTCAGCACAAGCTTATTCGAAATAGCCAAATTTATAAGGAATAAGTCGGAACATGAGAAATAAGAGCTTGGCCCGTCATACTTGAAACTTATGAGAAAATCGTGGGATTCAATTCTAAGAGAGAAGTTTAGCCAACATACCTCGCTTTGAGCTTTCCTTAAATTACTACAATGTTTTGAAAATCCTAGCAACTTCAATCTATTTAGAGACATAACAAAATTGAACCATAATTAAGAAGATATTCGTGGGTTCAGCTCATTCAAACATTTTATCAAACACTAGGTGGACATATTCGACTATAGGGTCCCATGATGATATTCCTTTACCCCACAAGCAATCCCCACTTCAATATGTCACCCATATATACCCCATAACCTCCCTACCACCTTCATTGGCACATGCATGCATCATTAACCAACTATTATCCTCAAAACCATTTTCCCCATAACCTATTCCCAAACCAAATTTCAAAATTGAAGGCTAGGGCTAGAACTTTACCTCTTTAGTAGACAATTTTGCAAGCTTTCTTAGTGAATTCTCCAAGGCTTGAGCAAGGAATTGAAGTGGAAGGTGTTGGAGCTCTTCCCCCTCTCTTAAATATCAGAATTCCTCTTCAAAAATGGTCCCTTAAGTCTATTTATCAAAATAGGGTCAGGTAAAATTTTCCCAAAATTAAGCCTATGAAATCGGGTCGGCGGTCGCAGACCGGACTGCAAAACGAGTATGCGTCTCGCAAAGGGGACCACAAAAATGGTCCCAGAACTGGGCTTGGCCTGGTCAAGTCTGCGGCCGTTATGCGGCCCGCATAATAGTTATGCGGTCGCATAACGCACCGCAAAGTCTCCCTCCAAAATTCTTCTTGCTGGATATGTGATGGATAGTGCGGCCCGCGAAATAATTATGCGGCCGCATAATCTTCCGCAAAATTCTCTTCAAATTTTGGCTTGGGCCCTGTTGCACTCTGCGGCAGATCTGCGGTCCGCAAAGTGATTCTGCGGCCGCATAGTTGACTGCAAAAATGCCCTATTGTTCAATTTTGTTTTCTTCCAACTCCCCGACGCATTGTACAATCCAAAAAGTCCGTACCGCAGCTCGAAAGCTCGCCGCAAAGAATTTCTACGAACCTCAAACACATAAGTCTACCTCGGCACCATGAAACCTCGGGTTCTAGGTGAAATTTTTACGGGGCCTTACATCCTCCCCCGCTTAGGATCATTTTCCCTCGAATGAGGGTCAGAATTCACCATCGACATCCAAAGCAACTCAGCTCTTAATTCACATACCAACAGTTCCTAATTTGACTAACTCCCCAAATTTCCAAAACTTTTGGCAGAGTTTTCCCTATAATAAGTCCTATCCACCTGTCAGAGAATCCCAGAAACCAATCCTAACAGCATCACAACAACACAACGATGTACCACAACATGAAAACAACATCGACCATGACGTCATAGACTTTATATTACCAAAAGGAACATCTTTAACATAAACTGTACAAGTGAAACATAATTCAAAGAAGGTAAACTCTTAACATTTTCATATAACACAACTTCATAAATACATAGTTATTCAAACAAATGAGGGTACTTCTTCTTCATCGCTTCCTCGGCCTCCCAGGTGGCCTCTTCAACCTGTTGGTTTCACCATAGCTCTTTCACGAAGGCAATCTCTTTATTTCTCAGCTTTTGGACTTGCCTATCAAGAATGGCAACTGGAATTTCTTCATAAGTCAATTCTTTACCAACCTCAATAGAGTCAACCAGAACAATGAGTGCCGGGTCTCAAACTACCTTCTTCCACATGGATATATGAAATACCGGGTGCACTAAAGACATTTTTGGAGGTAGTTCTAGCCTGTAAGCCAGCTAACCAATCCTTTGAATGATTCTGTACGGTCCGACATACCTCGGATTCAATTTCCCTTTCATATCAAACCACATTATACCCTTCATGGGGGAAACCTTCAAAAATACCTAATCATCCTCTTTGAACTCCAAATCCCTACGACGTACATCCGAATAGGACTTCTGATGACTCTGGACAGTTTTCAACCATTCCTTAATGATCTTAACCTTCTCCATAGCCTGATGCATGAGGTCTGGCCCTATCAACTCTGCTTCTCCAATCTCGAACCATCCAATGGGAGATCTACATCTCCTACCATATAAAGCCTCGAACGGTGCCATCTGAATGCTAGCATGGTAACTGTTGTTGAGGAAAATTCTATGAGAGGCAAATGATCATCCCAGCTACATATCCTCAAGTGTCTGGATAGTCCACTCTTCCTGCCCATCGGTCTGTGGATGGAAGGCTGTACTAAGATTCACCAGAGTACCCAACCCTTGCTAAAATTTCTTCCAAAAATTAGTTGTGAATTGTGCCCCTCGATCTGAGATAATAGAAATTGAAGTGCCATGCAACCTGACTATTTCCTTGATATACATCTGAGCATACTGTTCTATTGTGTCGGTAGCCTTAACAGGTAAGAAGTGTGCAGATTTTGTGAGTCGATCCACAATCACCTATATTGAGTCGAACTTGTGAGGAGTGCGAGGTAGTCCTACCACAAAGTCCATATTGATCATCTCCCACTTCCACATTTGAATCTCTATGTTTTGTGCCAACCCACCGGGCCTTTGGTGTTCGGCCTTCACTTCTTGACAATTGGAACATCTTGCCACAAATTCCGCTACATTCCTCTTCATATCATTCCACCAGTTGACTTCCTTAAGATCATGGTACATCTTTGCAGAGCCTAGGTGCACGGAATACCTAGAAGCGTGAGCCTCGGTCATGATTCTTTCTCAGAGACCACCTACATTTGGAACATATAATCGCCCTTGGTATCTTAGTGTACCATATTCCATGCCAAGAGAAAAATCCATGGTCTTATGTTTATGAATCCCCTCCTTCAACTGTACCAATAACGGGTTGTCATATTGCTTCTCCTTGACTTCCACAACAAGCAACGATTCAACCCTATTTTGCAAATCACTCCTCCTTCACTAGAGTCCGCAAGACGAACTCCCAAACTAGCCAACCAATGAACTTCCTTGGCCAATGGCCTTTGATATGCCTCCAATTGAGACAAACTACCCATAGATTTCCGGCTAAGAGCATCCACCACAACATTATCCTTCCCCGGATGATATAGAATATCGATGTCGTAATCTTTGAGTAATGCAAGCCATCTTCTCTGCCTCAGATTCAATTCCTTCTGCTTGAAAATATATTGAAGGCTCTTATGGTCCGTGAATATATCCGTATGGACCCCATATAAATAATGACGCCAAATCTTCAATGCAAATACCACCGTCGCAAGCTCTAAGTCATGTATTGGGTAGTTCTACTCATGATTCTTGAGTTGCCTAGAAGCATATGCGATCACCTTGCCATGTTGCATCAATACACACCCAAGTTCGATCCTTGAAGCATCACAATATACCACAAACCCATCTGTACCCTCTGGTAAGGTCAACACCAGTGTCGTAGTCAATCTTGATTTTAACTCTTGAAAACTCTTTTCATAAGCCTCCGACCACTAGAACTTAACTACCTTTTTTCGTCAATTTAGTCAATAGAGAGGTGAGAATAGAGAACCCCTCCACAAACCTCCTATAATACCCAGCTAAGCCCAATAAACTGCGAATCTCTGTTGGAGTTGTAGGTCTAGGCCAATTCTTCACAGCTGCAACCTTCTGATGATCAACCTTAATTCCTTCTCTTGAGACGACATAACCCAAGAATGTGACAGATTCAAGCCAAAATTCACACTTCAAAAACTTTGCATACAACTTGTGCTGATACAGAGTCTGCAGCACTACCCTGAGATGATCGGCATGGTCCTCTCGACTTCGTGAATATACAAGAATGTCATCAATGAACACTATCACAAAGGAGTGGAGAAAAGGCTTGAAAACTTGATTCATAAGATCCATGAAAGCTGCTGGGGCATTTGTTAGCCCAAAAGACATCACCAGAAATTCGAAGTGCCCATATCAAGTCCGGAAAGCTATTTTCAGAATATCCTGCTCCCTGATCTTCAATTGGTTGTACCGCGACCTTAAATCAATTTTGGAGAAATACATAGCACCCTGCAATTAATCAAATAAATCATCTATCCTTGGCAATGGGTACTGATTCTTGATTGTGACCTTGTTGAGCTGCCGATAGTCAATACACATTCTTAGCGACCCATCTTTCTTACTTATAAAGAAAACCGGTACATCCCAAGGCGACACACTCGGCGGGATGAAACCTTTCTCTAACAAATACTTCAACTATTCATTTAGTTCAATCAATTCTGCCGGTGCCATTCTGTAGGGTGGAATAGATATAGGCTGCATGTCTGGAATCACATCAATCCCAAAATAAATCTCCCTGTCTGGTGGGATCCCAGGGAGCTCATCACGAAAGAACTTCGGAAATTCACTCACAACTGGCACAGACTCAAGTGTAGGTGCCTCAGCATCGGTGTCCATAACCCGGACTAAATGGTAAATACACCCCTTGTTGATCATCTTCATGGCCTTAAGGTAAGAAATAAATCTACCTTTCGGCATCACATCATCCCCTTTCTATTCAATAATAGGCTCATTTGGGGATTCAAATCTAATGATTTAGGTTCGGTAATCAAGCTTAGCAAAACATGAATAGAGCTAGTCCATCTGCCGCGCCCCATTTTCTCGCGAAAGCAGGTTTCGACGTGTGACAACTCTTTTAAATTGGTATTAAAAGAGAAGAGTCACCACCTAATGATTTTGAGGTGCGTTAGGGCACCTATTTGCAAATAACTCTGTTTGACTAGTCCGTGTCACCAAAGACCGGGTAAGGGCTCAAATTACCTCAAAAAGAAGGTGTTAGGCACTCTTCGAGGTCCACAACTGTGGGTCCTGGCCGAATTTTAAATTATGTGGATTATGCAATTAGGCTAGGTGATCAAATAAATAAAGAAAAATTTAGAAGTCGAAGAGTCTTATTAGGACATATGAGAATCGGCATAAATCTTAATGACTACAAGGATACAACTACATTGATCTATGTTAAATGACTGAGTGTAAAATATATAAAAGGGGGGGGGTCCTAAGTTTTTTTAGCCTAAAGGATCACCCCGTGCAACATAAATAATACTTCGCAACTTCCTTAAGGTAGGGGTTGCTCATATTATTCAGTGGCCACAGACTATCATCTCCTTCTACCCAATTACTATGTTGAAGTTGTTTACTTAAAGGCACTCTAATTCAATTCTAAATCGTACCCTATGCGTGCACTACCCGTCCCATGCCTATGCTCCAGGAGGATTTGGACCTCTATTAGGTGGTTCTAGACTCAGCTTAGGTTTCTCAAAATGATAAAAACTAGGTGGCATTCAAAACAGATAGGACTTCACGTAAAGACAATTAAATGCTCAAATTAGCTTCCACACATAAACAACAAATGCACGCGGGCAGCTTAGGCAGTACATATTTTAGGGAATTAAGACGCATTAGAGTTGTCAAATCCTATAAGCATAATTTCTTGGCGATTCTGATCTCCAGCATCACACAAACATCATTGTTGTTTCTGACTAATGAATTTGCAGATTAAAGGTGTTAAAGAGCTCCTATAGGCATGATATCTCTATTGTTTATGCAATGGGGCAATAAAACTGTTGAAAGCTCAGAATTAATGACGTTTGATTTTATAAACATGCTTTCTAGACGAGTGATAATACCCCATAGGCAGGATTGACAATTGAACTTGATTTTATAATACTTCATCTCTATAGGCATGTCATCTAGCCAGGGCAGTGTAATGAAAGTAACAGAAGTAGTCGATTGATTGATTAAGATCATGTAGTCATGATGTCTAAAGGAGCAGCGTGCTAAGAGCAATAGAAGCAGTTGATTGATTAATTAATTGAAACCCTATAGACATGGTATCTAGGTGGACATTAGCAAAACATGTGTTATTGTATCCTGTAGGCATGCTATCTAGAAGCATCTAGTAGTACATATAGAAACAAATATAGCAATTACTTGAGCCAACATGTTTTGACAAGTTAAGTGAAGTGTGTGCGTGATTCCTATAGGCATGCTTTCTATTAGAGTACAACACACTAAACTAAATAACATATAAGGCATGCTGAACGAAATAGCAAATAGAATACATAGACCCTATAGGCATGGTTTCTACCGTTTTATGCGAGAATTAGAATGCCCCAGCCCTTTTCACTAATCTCCCCCATCATTTGTTTACAAATTATTACATGACCAAAGATAAAAAAGAAAAGGAAAGAAACTGACTTCGAATATTACAGAACCAAGATGATTATAGGCCCAACAAATAGGACAGACTTAAGAAGAGTTAACCCCAGCACTGCTTGGGCCTTCAGTAGACTCTTTCATTCAGATAGCAGGCCCGGATCCAAACATTTCCCAAAAACAGGAGAGTATGCCCATTTGCACGACCCAAAGCCACACATGGACTCATATCCAGCCCAATATTGACCAATTTATCAAATAAATTAATAGACCATACGTGGAAACCAACCAAACAGTTCTAAAGCAACGCCTCGTAGAGACGGGGTTGTATGACATTTAGCAGGATTCATAAACACATTGGCATTTCAGAAGCAAGAGTGGCAACATTAATTAAACAAAGAACAGGAAACTAGGAGAGTCAATAGACTCGACTTGAAACATGATAAATGCAACATAGGTTACATCATTAAGCAGGTGACAACATGCTAAAGATAGACATAACACTAGGAGAGTGAAGGAGACATGCCATTTTATATTAACAGGGTGAACATACTAGGCATATATGAGGTTAACATCTAATGTTTCCAGAATGAGTTTAGAATAGAGCATTGGCCTAAAAGTATTTTAAAACCTAGGAGTCTAAGTCATGAATAGTCAGACAGATTCAAAGTCAGGAAATGATAATTACACACGACAAACAAGCAAGCAAGCAATCGATGAGAAGCCTAATCATGCTGAGTATAACACAAAGATCTCAAAGTCCAAAGGTGTCATGGCAGGAAGACATATTATCTTAAAGTTAAATAGAACACGCAGGCTCAGAACTTAAGCCAGTCGACTATGCATGATCATGGAACCTAAATGTATTGGGATTCAACTAGAAGCATAAGCAGTACCAAAGAATGCAGGATTGACCAAGCACCAGAACAAAGCAATATGTTTGGTTAAAACATTGCGACAACAAATATGGTTCATGTAAGTAGGTAAAAAATAGAGTTCGCATAAAGGAATTATCAATAGAAGTTCATTAAGGAAAATTCTGGGTAAGAGATGATTCCCTAGGAATTTCAGTGCGAGAATCCAAAACAAAGCATGAGACAAACTCACAATAAACAGCAAAACAACAAAGAAAACTTGAAGATACAAAGTCATTCAAGCTGAACATATAGGATTTTAAAGAATTAGGCAGGTTGTGACACTAGGAGATTCAGAATTGCAAAATAGCTACAATGCAAGTAAAATTGCCAATGATTACAATACAATATTGGAGTCATATTGGTTCGAACTACATGGATATACGAAGCACTGGAAACAAGCAAAAGAGGATAGAATTGCAAAGTGAAGACACTCACCAGTTTGCAGATTCAACAAACAAAAATAGAAGAGAAGGCTAAGTGTTAGAAATAGCTCGAATATCACCAGCAAAGAGAACAACCAAAAGACCCAAATCCTAGTGCGTCAGAGTTCACAGGAGTCTAAAATGAGCCCCGAGCAGTGCTCGTACTAGGCAGGTTGTTAGACAGGGTTCCGATGGCCTTGGCTTTCAGCCGGCCGAGAGCAATAGATTCAGAATAGTATCGAGTGAGTGAGAGTATGAGAGAATAACAGTGATTAAGGTCCATTAAAGGGGGTTAGGGAGGGGTATATATAATAGTAAAATTGAACGAACAAACAAGGAAACATAATTAATAAAACACAAAAATGAGGAAAGAAAATCATGCAAAATCAATTCAGAATAAATTTAGGAGAAAATTTGGGTAAACCCTAGTTCAAGAAGGAGAACACAAATAGTCAGAGATCTCACTAAATTAGACCCATACATCCTGGTAATGAGTGTATACAGATGAAATATCATCCGGATTTAAACAAAATGGAGCTTGATTCCCTCGATTCGGAGCCTGGCACTTGCCGAAAATAGGCGAATACTATGTGATACCAAAATCGTGTAAGATACAACGAGACATAGCATAAATGGAAAGGGAATCATGTAGTGATTCCATGTTGAGGTCGGAGTTGGACAGAATAAGGGAGACGGATGCTAGGGTTTGAGAGGAGAGGAGAAGAGAGGATTTAAGGGCGGCGATCTTAGAGAAATGGTAGGGTTTCGGGTGGGTTTGGTTAGCTTAAAGTAGAGGGGTGATTGTGGGCCGTTGATCTTGAGAGATCAACAGCTATGATTAGAAGAAAATGGAGCGGGTCGTTGTAACGGGTCCCGACCGGGTTTGGGAGAGGGGTCATTTGGTTTAGGCCAAAAGAGGTTGGGCTAAGGATTGGGGATCTCTGGGCCAGTGATTTGGGTCTGTTTGGTCCGAAATTAGCCCCAAATTTGGGCTACAAATTAAATACACGAAAAATTATAAAAAAGGCAATTAATGAACAATAAAAATATTTTTTGTGTAGTATGATGCTTGAAAATAATAATTTAGCATTGTAAAAATATAAAATACTATTTGGGTACAATTAATGTAATAAAAATGTAATTATGCACAACATATAGGCTATTATTGCATAATTATGTAAATAGCTTAAAAATACAAATATACTTATATAAAATAAAAGTAAAACATTCTGAAACATATATATTGATGCAAATAATAACTTTGGATAATTAAGTCATCACAAAATAATTTAAGGGGTAATTAATAAATATTCAAGTAATTTAAATGCAAGAAAACCAATTTTAAAGCTTTTTTTAAAAAGAAAATTATAAAACTATAGAAAATACTTGTATAACTCTTGTAAATTAAATAATGATGTAAAATGATATTTTGAAAGTATATATACTATTTGAAAAAAATATAAGGGCAAAATTGGGTATCAACACCATCCACATTATTACATCAAAATCAACCATCCCCAATTCAATGAGATCGGCCATGGTGTCCCGATCATGCACCGTGACAACATAATCCCTATAAACTCGCCGCCCACAATAGACACACCAACCAGAGTAGATACAGAGAACGACTCATGAAGCTGTTTCCGTTCTATTCGAAATTCCATCGCAACATAGGGAGTGACATGAAAATGTGCAACCGGGATCAATAAAAGCATATACATCATGAGATTGGACAGTCAATATACCTATGACAATATCTGGAGAAGCCTCTGAACTCTGGCGGCCCCTCATAGCATAGAAATGGCTGGTCCCTCCCGAACTCTGTGCACCACCCCTAGCTGCACCACGCCTTGCGGGTGCTAGAGTGCCTCGAGCTGGAAGAGGTACTATGGATGAAGTAGCTGCAGAACTGGCTGGCGCTGTATCGTTCCCCTGCTAACACTCTAGCAGTACGAACGACAATCCCTCTAAATGTAACCCCTCATACCGCACCCGTAGCATATGGGTAGGTCCATGCACCAGACCCCTAAGTGCATCTTCCCACACCTAGGGCATGAGGGCCTCCGTTGCTACAGGAATCTCCCACCAGGCTGACCCTACTGGTAGGATCCTCTGTTGCCCTAACTGGGCCTGAAACGGCTCTACTGCTGCTGACTAGGCCCTGATGGTTGTGCACTAACTGAAGACTAAGCAAAGGACTGGGATGGCCTTAATGACCCTCCCCTAAATGCTGACCTACCACCACCACCACCACCACACTACCGGAAGAACTACCAAAGTTGCTCGCGGACCGGGCCTTATTGCTACCCTTTCGCTCTATTCTATTCTTCAATTTGAGGGTCTCTGTGGCTTGAGAAAATGCCACCATATTCCCATAGTTCATATCAGAATTCAAAGCAACTATAGCGAACTCATTAATAACCAAGGGGTTGAGGCCCTGCACAAACCGACAAACTCTAGCCTCCATAGTGGGAAACATGTAAATGGCATACTTGGACAGGCGCGCGAATCTCATATGGTACTCCCACACACTCATGCTACCTTGTTTTAGGTTCTCAAACTTAGCAGCACATGCTGCCTTAGTCTCAGCGGGCAAGAAATGATCAATGAAGGCGTCGGCAAACTCACTCCACCTCGCCGGAGGGCTCCCTTCCTCACGGGACTCCTCCTACATCTCGAACCAGTAATATGCTACCTCTTTTAGGCGGTAGGAGGCCAATTCCACTACCTACGTCTCAGTAGCATGCATAACTCGGAGAGTCTTGTGCATCTCATCAATACAGTCCTGGGGTCCTCCTCAGGATCAGTACCTGTGAACACTGGAGGATCCAACTGAAGAAACCTGTTCACCCTAGAACTAGCAGAATCCCCTTGCTGGCTGGAAGAAGCAGGTGAAATATTCGATCTTTGGGCCTGGGAAGCCACTATCTGAGCCAACATCTATATGGATCCCCTAAGGTCCCCATCAGAAACACCGGGACCGGAAGCTGGGGTTGGAGATGGAACTGGAATATTAGTCAGGGGTGGAATAGCTGCACCCTCAGTAGGAGTAGGGATTGGTACAGTCTGAGCCGGAATAGTAGAATCAGGTGGTGTAGTAGTTTGGGGAATATCCTCACCCCTCGGGTGTTGACCCGCATCATCAGGTATAGAATCAACTGCCACTCCTAGGGTGGCATTGGGTCCTTGGCCAATTCTTGCTTTCTTCCTACGTGCCATGTACTAAATATTAGAGAAATGCATGAGTTAAAGGACGAACTTTCTTATAATCAGCTCTATCGCACGATCTAGAACATCAAAGAAGGGTGTTATTCCTAAATTCCCAATAGCCTCCTAATTATAGATGTGGTCGACAACACACCGATAAGAAGGACTCTACTAGACACGACTCCGAGACATCCTAAGACACTTTAAAACCTTAGGCTCTGATACCAAACTTGTCACGCCCCGACCTCGGGGAGCACGACCAGCGCTCAACTAAGATCCCCAGTCAAGCAAGCCTATTCAATGCCTTCTAACCTGAACTTACCCATGAATAAAGTGAAGGTGCATTTCCATTAATTAGACAATAAGAATATCATGTGAACAACACAATTTCATTACCATTAGTTATTTCATTTATAATTCTCAAAATACATTACACATTCATAGTTTGAAGTGGAACATGTGATACAAATACAACATTTCTAGTTTGACTTTCCCAACACTAACACACAACCCTCATTATGTCTACAGAGCCTCTAACAGATACAAAAGATTACTTTGATAGTTCCAGCAACAAGGCCCTGGATATACCTCTAAACATTATACACAAGGAACAAAAGATACAAGACCCCAAAATGAAGTGGGGCACACCAAGTCAGCTGGGAAGACGGTGTACCACTATCACTGATCGATACCGCCTGCTGTAGAACCACCTGCATCCATTAAAGATGCAACGTCCTCGGCAAAATGGATATTAGTACATATGGAGTAGTACTAGTATATAAGACTAAACACCCTCTCAATAGAACGAGTAACAATTCAATGAGAAAGAACATGGAATCAATGAGATCCTCAAACAATAGAACATTGTCGAGTTAAGAGAAAGCTAAATTTCAAGTAAATAACAATGTTTTAGGTTGGGAGATCTTTAGTACCGTTATACCACCGTGTTTTTAGTACAGAGTCTGATCACGGCCCGATTGGCTATGCCATCTTACCCAAAGGCATTCAACCACAACACCACCATGTGCCCGGCATGGCATCCGATCTCAGCACGATCGGCTAAGTCGTCTCACAACAATGTCGTGTGGGTTGACATCACTTTCCACTAGCAATCGTCTCATCCCAATTAAGGGAAATTATCTTAACACATCAATCTCATCCCATTTAAGGGGAAACAATCTCATCACATCAACACGGGGATTTTACCCCTCAACCACTCCTACACCGACACGTGTAGTTTAGGGGTTAGGCTATTTCAACCTACCCTTCCTCCGTGAATAAACGATACTCCCAAAACATTTATTATACAAAGGATTTACAGCTCATTTCATACTCTAACACACGTCTTTTGATTTCATTGTAGCTAATGGCCACAAATGTAATTTTGTTCTTGGCACGTCGGCCGTATTTCATATTTCGTACTCACTCCTTTCACTTTCAAGCATCATCATAGATTATCAACAATAAGGCATTTTCTAATCAAGACTTTAAGTATACATAGGAGAAAATAAGAGTCTTAAGCACATTGAGTTTTCTTCCACAATTTAGCATAATAAGTTGCAATTGAAACATGATTGAAATCATAATATTCTGACACATTGGTCATATTTGAATACATTCCTGAAGGAGAAAACAATAATATAGGATCATTTGGCACACATTTTTGGTATATATCTTTCAACACAAGCTTATTCGGAATAGTCAAATTTATAAGGAATAACTCAGAACATGAGAAATAAGAGCTTGGCCCATCATACTTGAAACTTACGAGAACATCGTGGGATTCGATTCTACGAGCGAATTTTAGCCAACATACCTCGCTTTGAGCTTTCCTTAAGTTACTACAATGTTCCAAAAATCCTAGAAACTTTAATCTATTTAGAGACATAACAAAATTGAATCATAATTAGGAAGATATTCATGGGGTCAGCTCATTCAAGCATTTCATCAATTACTAGGTGGGCATATTCGACTATAGGGTCCCATGGTGATGTTCCTTTACCTCACAAGCAATCCCCACTTCAATAGGTCACCCATATATACTCCATAACCTCCCTACCACCTTCATTGGTACATGCATGCATCATTAACCAACTCTTATCCTCAAAATCATTTTCCCCATTACTTATTCCCAAACCAAATTTCGAAATTGAAGGCTAGGGCTAGAACCTTACCTCTTTATTAGACAACTTTGCAAGCTTTCTTAGTGAATTCTCTAAGGCTTGAGCAAGAAAGTGAAGTGGAAGGTGTTGGAGCTCCTCCTTCTCTCTCTTGTTCCTTCCCTCTCTCTTAAAATATCAGAATTCCCCTTCAAAAATGGTCACTTAAATCTATTTATCAAAATAGGGTCGGATAAAATTTTTCCAAACTTAAGCCTACGAAACCAGGTCTGCGGTTGCAGAACGGACCGCAAATCGAGTATGCGGCTCATAAAGGGGACCACAAAAATGGTCCCAAAGCTGGGCTTGGCCTGGTAAAGTCTGCGGCCATTATGCGGCCCGCAGAACAGTTATGCAGTAGCATAATGCGCGACGAAGTCTCCTTCCAGAATTCTTCTTGCTGGATATGCAACGGATTGTGAGGCCTGCAAAATGATTATGCGGCCGCATAATCGACCGCAAAATTTTCTGCAAAATTTGGCTTGGGCCCTGTTGCACTCTGCGGTAGATCTGTGGTCCGCAAAGTGATTCTACGGCCGCATAGTGGACCGCAGAAATGCCCTGTTCTGCAAAATTTTTATTTTTTTACTTTCAACTCCCTGATGCACTGTACAACCCAAAACGTCTGTACTGCTGCGAGCTTGTGGGCCGCAAAGAACTTCTACAAACCTCAAACACATAAGCCTACCTCGGTACCACGAAACCCCGAGTTCTAGGTGAAATGTTTACGGGGTCTTACACCTACGCACAATGTTAGGTATCCTTCAGGACAAGAAGTTGTATGCCAAATTCTCAAAGTGCGAATTCTGGTTGAGTTTGATAGCGTTTCTTAGACATATATTATCACCAAAGGGCATCAAAGTAAATGGTCAGAAGATAGAGGCAATGATGAATTGGCCTAGACCTACGACGCCAACTGAGGTACGTAGTTTTCTGGGTTTGGCAGGGTATTACAGGAGGTTCGTAGAAGGGTTTTCTTCCCCTGCAGTGCCACTAACTAGATTAACATAGAAAGCAGCCAAATTTCAGTGGTCAGATGAATGTGAGCGGAGTTTTCACGAGTTGAAGAACAAGTTGATTACAATTCCAATTCTTACACTTCCAGAGGGATTCGAGGGTTATGTTATTTACCGTGACGCTTTTTGAATTGGCCTAGGTTGTGTGCTAATGCAACATGGAAAGGTAATTGCTTATGCTTCCAAATAATTGAAGAAGCACGGGCAGAATTATCCTACACAGGACTTGGATCTAGCAACGGTTATTCATGCACTTAGGATTTAGAGGCACTATCTTTATGGCGTTCATGTTGATATCTATACAGATCAAAAGAGCCTCTAGTACATATTTAAGCAGAAAAAGTTGAACTTGTGATAAAGACAGTGGTTAGAACTTCTAAAGGACTACGACGTTGACATTCTTTATCAACCAGATAAAGCTAATGTATAGCTGATGTTCTTAGTCGTATGCCCATGGGGAGTTTAGCTTACTTGCAGCCTCAGAAAAGGGAGTTAGCTCATGAACTCCATTAGTTAGCCAGTTTGGGAGTTAGATTGATAGATTCAGAGGATGCAGGAGTTGCAATTCAGAATACAACTACCACTTGTTAGTGACTAAAGTGAAATAGAGGCAATATGAAGATCCAGTTCTAATTGAGTACAATCAAGTAGCGAAGAAAAAGAAAACGTCACCGTACAGAGTTACTATTGGCAGAGTCCTCAGATATAAAGATAGGTTTTGTATTCCAGACGTTGCAGGGTTACACAGGCAAATTATGGCAGAGGCACATCATTCCGTGTACACCATTCATCCAGGCTCTACTAAGATGTACCATGATCTTAAGCGGATTTACTGGAGGGATAGAATGAAACTTGACATAGCAGAATTCGTGGCCCAGTGTACTAACTGCCAGCAGGTAATGTTTGAGCACCAGAATCCTAACAGTTTGTTACAGGAGATAGAGATCCCAACATGGAAGTGGGAACCAGTGAATATGGACTTTTCCAACTTTCTACATAAAGCACCGAAACGGTCTTGGGTCACCCCGAGACCACAACCAAACATGCGTACAAGTCTAAAATCATCATACAAACCTACCAAAATTGTCAAAATACCGATCCGGGTTCGTTCACCAAAAACATTGACTGTGGTCAACTCTAGCCATTTTCAAAGTTAAAAATCACATTTTCCTTAAAAATTCACATTTAAAATTTCCAAAAATCGACACGGATCACGCACAAAAGTCATAAATCACCTAATAGAGCTATGAAAGGTCAGCACAAAATGGGGAACTAGTACAAAAAATGACTTGTCAGTCGTTACATTCTCTACCTCTAAAAGAAACGTTCGTCCTCGAATGGACATAGAAATGTACTTGGACTAGTAAAAATATGTGGATATCTGCTCCTCACGTCATACTCGGATTCCCAAGTAGCCTCCTCAATCGGCTGACCTCTCTAAAGCACTTTCACCGAAGGAATATCCTTAGATCTCAACTTTCGAACCTACCGGTCTAGAATAGCTACCGACTCTTCCTCATAGGTCAAATTATCATCAAGCTGCACCGTGATGAAGTACAAAACATGTTACCTATCTTCATGAGACTTACGATGCATGGAAAAATGAAATACCAGATGTACCCCTGCTAGGCTAGGAGGCAATGCAAGCCTATAAGCAACCTCTCCAACTCTCTCCAAGATCTCAAATATGCCAAAATACCTTAGACTCAACTTGCGCTTCTTCCCAAATCGCATTAAGCCCTTCATAGGCGACACTTGGAGGAGAACCTTCTCACTCTCCATGTAAGCCACATCCCGAACCTTCCTCTCAGCGTAACTCTTTTGCCTGGACTGAGCTGTACGGAGCCGCTCCTCAATCACTTTCACTTTCTCCAAAGCATCACGAACCAAGTCCTTGCCCAACAATCTAGCCTCAACGGGCTCTAACAATCCAACCCAAGAACGACATCACCTCCCATATAAGGCCTCATACGGAGCCATCTGGATTCTCGACTGGTAGTTGTTTCTGTAGGCCAACTCTGATAAAGGTAGAAACTGGTCCCACTGACCCCTGAAATCAATAGACCATGCCCTCAACATATCTTTCAAAATATGAATGGTCCTCTAGGACTGGCCATCTATCTGAGGGCGAAACGTGGTACTCAACTCAACTTGCTTCCTAACTCACTCTGCACAGCTCTCTAAAAATGTGAAGTAAACTGCGTGCCCTGATCCAAAATGATAGAAATGGGCACAGCGTGGAGGCGGATAATCTCCCAAATGTAAATATGAGCCAACCTCTCTGAAGAATAGGAAGTCATCACCGGAATGAAATGTTTTGACTAAGTCAACCGGTCCAGAATGACCCAAACAACATCATACTTCCTCAAGGTCTATGGTAAGCCTACCACAAAGTCCATGGTGATGTGCTTCCACTTCCACTCCGGTATCACTAACTTCTGAGTCAACCCACCAAGTTTTTGATGTTCATACTTCTCTTGTTGACAATTTAAATACCGAGAGGCATATCCAACAATGTCCTTCTTCATCTTCCGCCACCAATAATGCTACTTTAAGTCACGATACATCTTCTTGACACCTGGGTGAATGGAATACCGTGAACCTTTAGGGTCTTCAAGGATTAACTCTCTCAACCCATCAACATTTGGAACACAAATCCGGCCTTGAAGCCACATAACACCATTATCCCCAATCACTAACTTCTTGGCACTATCCCACTGCACAATGTCTTTCAATATCAACAAGTGAGGAACATCAAACTGGCAAGCCTTAATGCTGTCATGCCCTAACCTCGGGGGAGCACAACCGGCGCTCAACCGAGATACCCTTGTCAAGCAAGCCCACTAGATGCTTTCTACCCGACCTTACCCATGAATTGAGTGAAGATGTATTCCATTAATTAGACAATGAGAAGATTACATGAACAATACCAATTTCATTACCATTAGTAACATCATTACAAATTCCCCAGAATACCATACACATATGTAGCTTTAGAAGTGGGACATGTGTTTCAAGTACAACATTTCAAGTTTTACTTACCCAATTCAAAATACAGACCCACATTATGTCTACGGAGCCTCTAACGGATACCAAAGAGTACTATAATAGTACCGGCAACAAGGCCCCGTCTATACCTCAAAATATTATACATAAGGAACAAAAGATACAAGACCCCGGAACAAAGTGGGGCTCACCAAGTCAGCTGAGGAGAGGGTGTACCGATATTACTGATCGATGCCGCCTGTTGTGGAACCACCATCATCCATTAAAGATGTAGCGCTCCCGGCAAAAAGGACGTTAGTACATATGGAATAGTACTAGTATGTAATACTAACACCCTCTCGAAGAATCAAGTAACAGTACCAGGAGAAACAAAATGAAATCAATGAGAGTTTCAAACAATATTAAAGTGACAAGTTAAGAGCAAAATAAGTTTCCAAGTAAATATCAATATTTTCAGGTTCATAGATCTTTAGTACCGATACACCACCGTATTTTTAGCACGGAGTCCGATCACGACCCGATCTGCTAAGCCGTCTCACCCAAAGACATCCAATCACAACACCACCATTTGCGTGGCATGGTATCCGATCTCAGCCCGATCGGCTAAGTCGTCTCACCACAATGCCGTGTGGGTCGACATCACTTTTAGCTAGCAATAATCTCATCCCAATTAAGGGGAATAATCTCAACACATCAATATCATCCCATTTAAGGGGAATAATCTCAACATATCAATACGGGGATTTACCCGTCAATCACTCCTACACCGACACGTGTAGTTTCGGGGTTAGGTTATTTCAACCTACCCTTCCTCGGTGACTAAATGATACTCCCAAAACATTTATTATAAAAAGGAGTTACAGTTCATTTCATAATCTTTCACACATCTTTTCATTTCATTGGCACTAGTGGCCACAAGTGTAATTTCGTTCTTGGCATGTCGGCCGTATTTCATATTTCATACTCTCTCCTTTCACTCTCAAGAATCATCATGGGTTATCAACAATAAGGGCATCTATAATCAAGACTTTAAGTTCATATTTGAGCAATAAGAATCTTAAGCACATTGAGTTTTTCTTCCACAATTAGGCCAAATAACTTGCAATTGAAATAGGATTTTAAATCATAACACCTTTGACACTGGTCATACTCGGTTAGATTCTAGGAGGAGGTCATGACACGATAGGAACAACTGAAATAAGAACTTGGGCCAATCATAATTGCAACTTACGAGGACATCATGGAATTCGATTCTACAAGAGGAGTTTAGCCAACATACCTCGCTTGAGCTTTCCTTAATTTACTGCTACATTCCAAAAATCCTAGCGACTTTAATCTATTAGAGAGACGACAAAATCGAACCATAATTAGTAAGAGTTTCATGGGTTCATATCATTTAAGCATTTCATCAAACACTATGTATGCAAATTTAACTACAAGGTTCTTCTACAAGGTCTCCTTCATCCCACAACCAATTCAACACCAAGAGCTTACCCATATTAGTAAGATGAACTCCCCACCATCCTTACTGGTACATGCATGCATAAATAACAACTCCTATACCCAAGAATCACACTCCTCATTACCCAACTTCTGCCCAAACTCGAAATTGAAGGCTAGGGTTAGAACCTTACCTCTTTAGTAGACAATTTTGCAAGCTTTCCTTGTGAATTCTCTTAGGATTGAGCAATGAATTGAAGAGGAAGGTATTGGAGTTCCTCTCTCTCTAGTTCCTCCCCTCTTTCTAAAACTATATGATTTTTTCCTTCTAAATGAGCCCTAATGGCTTTTAATCAAAATGGGGTCGGGTAAAATTTTTCCAAACATAAGCCTATGAAACCGGGTTTGCGATCGCAGATCAGACCGTAAAATGAATATGTGTTCTGCAAAGGGGACCGCAAAAGTGGTCCCAAAACTGGACAGGCCTCGTCAGGATTGCAGTCGTTATGCGGCCCGTAGAATGGTTATGTGGTCGCATAACGTGTCACAAAATCTCCCTTGAAAAATCTTCATGCTTAATCTGCGACGAATTATGCGGCCCACGAAATGATTATGCAGTTGCATAGTTGACCGCAAAATGTCCTTCAAAATTTGGCTTAGGTCCCGTTGCATTCTACGGCCGATCTGCAGTCCGCGAAGAGGTTCTGCGATCGCATAGTGGACCACAAAAATACCATGTTCTGCAAAATTCATCCTCAAACACATTAGCCTACCTCGGCACCACGACACCCTGGGTTGTAGGTGAAATTTTATGAGGCCTTACAAATGTGCTCCAACATAGATGATTGTGCCACAACACAAGAGAGAACCCTGCTAGGCTTCTCAATATCTAACCTCACAAACTTGTTAGCCAAATCCTGAACATCCATGGCTAATTGCCTCTCCACTGCCGGTATAAATGCCTAGCTACCCATGCTCTCTACCTTCCTACTCAAGGCATCGGCCACCACATTGGCCTTCCCCGGATGATATAATATGGTGATATCACAGTCTTTCAATAAGCATAACCATCTCTGTTGCCTCAAGTTATGATCCTTTTGCTTCAATAGATGCTGGAGATTGCGATGATCAGTGTAGACCTCGCATGGCACGTTATATAGATAGAGCCTCCAAATCTTGAGAGCGTAAACAATGGCTGCTAACTCCAAATCATGCACAAGGTAGTTCTTCTCATGGACATTCAATAGACGAAACGCGTAGGAACTGACCCTACTATCCTGCATCAATACTATGCCAAATCCAATACGTGATGCATTACTGTACATAGTTTAGGACCCCGAACCTATGGGCAATACCAACATTGGCACTGTAGTCAAGGCAATCTTGACTTTCTTAAAGCTCTCGACACACTCGTTAGACAATCTGAAAAGAGCGCATCCATGAATCGGCGATAGTAGCTCGCCAAACCCAAGAAACTATGAATCTCTGTAGGTGAAGTAGGTCTAGGGAAGTTCTGAACTATCTCAATCTTCTTAGGATCCACCTTGATACCATTAGAAGACACAACATGACCCAAAAAGGCAACTGAGTCCAACCAGAACTCACACTTCAAAAATTTAGCATATAGTTGATGACCCTTCAAAGTCTGAAGCACAATACGTAGGTGCTGCTCATGCTTCTCTCTACTGCGAGAGTAAACCAGAATATCATCAATGAGGACAAAGGAACCAAAATAAGTCTTGAACACTCATTTCATCAAATCCATGAAGGTTGTTGGATCATTAGTCAAGCCAAATGACATCACAATGAACTCATTATGACCATATCCAGTCCTAATATGACCCGCATTGCCGTACTCAAAGCATCCTCTCAGCTGACGTGGCTGGTGAATTTGAGAATTATCCTAACGACCCGAATAACCACTGTAATAGCTCTAAATCGGTGGTGCACTAACGGGATCTGAAGGTGCACTAAATTCTAGCTACTCAGAATGAGACCCATAAGAACTAGGGCTGCCAGAAGTACCATGTGTGACGTGTAGGGCTTATTTTACTGACCCAATAGGATGACCTCTACCAATGGACAACCTGCCTCAAGACGAGGCACCACTCAATCCTCCAAAATGACGGGGCCTCTTGTCAGAGGTTGCCTCTCTCACCTGGGTGAAAGAAGTCTCAATCTCGACCTCTATAGCCATCTGAACTATGATGCCGTATGTAAGACCCTAGATGAACCTACTCACTTTCTACCTCTCAGTATGACCAGGATAGCTGCATGGCGATACAAATCCACAAATCTAGTCTCATACTGAGTGACAGTGAGGCTACCCTACTGTAGGCGCTGACACTGGTTGCGCAACTTCCCTCTCTAAGTGAAGGGAATAAACTTCTCCAAAAACAACTGTGAAACTGAGCCCATATGAGAGGAGGTGATCTTGCTGGTCTGCCCTGCTCATACAACTGCCACCACCTCTTGGCATAACCATGCTTCTGAAATACAGTGAAATCAACTCCGCTGGAATCCACTAGTCCCATGTTGCACAAAATCTCATAACAACGGTCCAAGTAGTCCTGGGGGTCCTTTGAAGGTGCATCGCTAAAGTGAGGGGGAAACAACTTGGTGAACCTGTCCAACCTCTTCAGCTTATCAGCTAACATTGCGGGTCTGTCCTTGGGCTGTGTAGAAATAATAGTTCGAACAACCCCAACTGGTAGAACTCTTGGGATCCGACAACCATGAGTCATCTACTCTGGAGTATGGGTAGATGGAGTCTGAGCTCCTCCCCCGACCTGAGAAATGGCTAGTGCCACAGGAAACAAACTGGCCTGGGCCATACTCCACATGAAACCGACCATGCAGACTAATGCGTGATGAAGCAATGGGGTGAAAATGAACCCCTCTAGGACTTGAGCCGGTCCTATTGGCTCAACCTGATTTGGAACCTCATCATCCTAAGCTATCTGGAGCTCGACTATGGGTGTTGTTGCACATGCTCTAGGTTGAGCTCTACCTCCACCTCTGCCTCGGCCCTTGCCCCGGTCCCTACCCCTAGTAGTGGCTGCAACCTGGGGCTCCAGCTCCTACTAGCCTATGGACGAAGCACGTGTCCTCACTATATATGAGAGAATAAGAGAAGAAAGATTCAATCTTTATGATAGAACAAAGTCGCAAGATAGAGAAAGAAAGAGATTGAAGTTTCCTAAAACCTTATAGCCTCTAGAAAATAAGTACAAATGTCTCCATCACAATCCGCAAGACTCTACCAAGCTTGCTCATGACTCGTGAGACCTATGCAACCTAGGGCTCTGATACTAATTTGTCAGGACCCAAAATCCCAATCATGGGGTCATGATGGCGCCTAACATCCTCTTGCTAGTCAAGCCAATATTAGCACAATAACTAAAGCAGTTTAACAATTAAAGGGGCATTAAAATAATAGAGTGAAATAACATGAATGGGTATAGATGTACAACCATCGCTATCTAAAACTATCCCCAAAATTTGGTATCTCAAGTTCATTAGCCACTAATAATACTAAATACAAGTATGAAATGAAAAATAAAATAATGTGTAGTATAATAAGCACTACCTCAAGTCTCCTGGAAGAAAAGGGGTTCGAGCAATCACCTATGAACATCGTTGGGACCAACACCGGGATTTATACAAAAGGTGAAGTAGTGTAGTATGAGTACAACCGACCTCATGTACTAAGTAAATATCGAGCCTAACCTCGATGAAGTAGTGAGGAGTCTATGACAAGACACTCACATCAAACCTGTACGAGTAAAAGCAGAGAAATAATAATAGTGTAGAAAAACGGATAACTACGTAGCGAATCCAATAAAAGAAGTAGATAATAGAGGGCCCCAAGATAGCATCACATCGCATCCTCATAATATAACATGTTAACAGAGCATAACAACTGTCATGACCAAAAACCACCAACCAATCATGTTGGCACCTAACTCACATGCTAGGCAAGCCAAACATAATAAAAGCGGAACATAATAACAGAATTAACGAAAATAGTGTGACTGACAAGATGTGGGAAGCGAGGTTCAGATGGTTCGGGAACGGTCAGACGAGAAGCACAGATTCCCCGGTTAGGAGGTGTGAGCGGTTGGTCTTGGCAGGTACGAGAAGAGGTAGAGGGCGCCTAAGAAGTATTGGGAAGAGGTTATTAGATAGGACATGGAGTGGATTCAGATTTCTGAGGACATGGCCCTTGATAAGAAGATGTGGAGGTCGAGCATCAGGGTGATAGGTTAGGAGGTAGTTGAGCATTTGTTTTCCTACTTTGTATAGGTGTGAGGCTAGTCTGATAGGGTTTTGTCTTAGACTGCTAGTGGTTAATGTGGTGTTCACACTATTCTCCTACTTTTCAATATGCCAAGCCTTGCCTTCTTGTTGTTGTTAGTGCTTTTCATCTATTTTTTGGTTCTTACGTTGCTTTCATTATTTATAATGTAATCTATTGATAGTACTAATATATTGTCTCTCTTTTCATCTTCTTGAGTCGAGGGTCTACCGGAAACAACCTCTCTACTCCCTTGGGGTAGGGGTAAGGTCTGTGTATACTCTACCCTCCACATACCCCACTTGTGGGATTTTACTGGGTTGTTGTTGTTGTAGTATGAATCCAAATCAAACTGACATAAATAAATGCGTCAATACAAACAATTCCCTAGAACTTGTAATACAGAGTCATGAGCTCTAAAATAGAAGTACAAGTCTAGAAATAAAAAATGAAATTACTCTCTGAAAGTAATAACAATGGCAACTGAAATGGAAAGAGACGCCAAAGAGTGCGGTCGAAATGCAGCTCTACCTCGTCTCTCGGAAAACTCGCAGCAAGAATCACATCAACTCATGGCTCGGTTCAACACCTGGATCTACACAATTAATTGTAGAGTGTAATATAAGTACAAATGACCCCATATACTCAACAAGTATCATAACTAACCTCGACGAGGTAATAGAGGCAAGAATTATCAATGACACTCGCTATAACCTGCTTAGCTCATGGATTTCCACCAGTACAATTCAATATTATCATCAAATCATGAAAACATAGATAAAATTACCTCGATGCACAAGAGATAATATTCTCAACTTTGTATCAATTAACAATCCATCATATATAGAAGATATGCTCATAAAACAAGTATACAACAAAGGAAAATTACAAATAGAGAAGAAACGCAATAACCGAACCAAACACTGATCTGTTTTCCTC
Organism: Nicotiana tabacum; assembly: GCF_000715075.1. Classification (NCBI taxonomy): domain Eukaryota; kingdom Viridiplantae; phylum Streptophyta; class Magnoliopsida; order Solanales; family Solanaceae; genus Nicotiana; species Nicotiana tabacum. The sequence continues at coordinate 67,144,485 of NC_134092.1, forward strand.
ATACCGCATGTAAATCATCAAGAGAAAAACATGAGAGGGTGACCATAAGGGGATGAATAATCATCCACACACTGCACGAATAATTCACGTGCTGCATGGAGAACTCATGTGCCATTAATATCGCAACTGCACGGACAACTCACATGCCAGTAATATCACAACTGCATGGACAACTCACGTGCCAATAATCACAATTGCACAGACAACTCACGCGCCAATAATCACAATCACACGGACAACTTACATGCTATTATATCTTGGATCTACGTGGACAACTCATGTGCTATCATAACTCAACCGCACACACAACTCACGTGCTATCATATCTCAACCGCACAGACAACTCACGTGCTACCAGTCCAAACCATATCACACAAAAAACATATATACAAGATTACATGTACATGAATAATGGATATCAAATTTCATACTCATGGACTTGGTGTAAGTGACATGATAAGGTGTATGCATGTGCGAAGTGTGCTACCATAGCTCAAATCAGGCAGTTACATCACGAAAGTAGTAATTATCATGCTTAATTAGGAGATTAACCTATATGTAACCTTGAACATAGTTCAAATAGCTCACAAAGGTGTACCAACATGAGAAACAATATAGCATGAAGCTTAGCAATCAATTCAAGGCATATCATAACTAAAGTACTACCCCGAGCAAATTATCCAACACATGACTTAGAACTTGCGGCGTTGGTATTTGTATTGAAGATTTTGCATCATTATTTCTATGGGGTGCATGTGTACATATTCATGGACCATAAGAGCCTTCAATATATTTTCAAGCAGAAGAAATTGAATTTGATGCAGAGAATATGGCTTGAGCTACTCAAGGACTATGACATCGACATTCTATATCATTCGGGGAAGGCTAATATTGTGATGGATGCTCATAGACGGAAATCCATGGGTAGTTTTTCTCACTTGGAGGCATATCAAAGGTCGTTGGACAAGGAAGTTCACCGGTTTTCTAGTTTGGGAGTTTGACTCACGGACTCTAGCAAAGGTAGGGTGATTGTGCAAAATAGGGCTGAATCATCACTTGTTGTAGAGGTTAAGGAGAAACAATATGAAGATCCGTTGTTTGTACAATTGAAGGAAGGGATTCATAAACACAAAAACACAACATTTTCTCTTGGCTCGAATGATGGTACGCTAAGGTGTAGACGGTCTCCAGGAATGAATCATGACTCGGCTCACAGTTCCAAGTATTCCATGCACCCAGGCTTTACAAAGATGTAGCATAATCTCAAGGAAGTCTATTGTTGGAATGACATGAAAAGGGACGTAGAGGACTTTGTTGCTAGGTATCCAAACTGTCAACAAGTGAAGGCTGAGCACCTGAAGCCTGGTGGCTTGGCACAGAATATAGAAATTCCAACGTGAAAGTGGGAGATGATCAATATGGACTTTGTGGTAGGTCTACCTTGCACGCCTCACAAGTTTTCCTCAATTTGGTTGATTGTGGACAAACTCACGAAATCAACACACTTCTTTCCTGTTATGACTAACGACACCGCAGAACATTATGCTCAGTTATATATCAAGGAAATAGTCTGGTTACATTGCACTTGTTACATCTCGTGTTTTTTGTACATTAACGTTTCGTCTTCAATTAATTGATGTAGACTCGCGGATGAGATTTTCATGAGATTATAAGCATTATTCTATTTCAAACACGTGATGAGTAAATTCGTAAAGGAGAGAAGGTAAGCAAATAGAAGAAAATGAGTTTCGTCGAAGTTTGGCAATTTAGGGTAAAATACGGTCCAAGCTATAGTACCCCGCATTTATGAACTAGTGCCGTACAAGGTACCATATGACCATGATAGTATTATGTATAAAGTGTATTAAAAATGAGTAGTATTTTAAGTAATTTGAGATAATTCTTAATTATGTAGGTAATTGGTTAATTATCGGGTAATGAGATATTACCTAATTAACTAATAAGTTATGGGATAAGATTAACCCCCCCCCCATCCCCACGTGGCAGCAAGCCACTACCAATTCAAACATATAAGCCTTGTAATTTAAAGAAAGCTACATATCTTTTAGCAATTAAAAGATACATATCTTTCAACATTTAACAGAATAGCAAAGGCTCTACATATAGTCAATCTGAAGCTAACGTAGAAGGCAATCTGAAGCTAACATAGAAGGGTACGGATCTTCAATAATTCAAACAGAGATTTCATAGTATCTTAAGCAACGTGAGATTTTGTAATTTTAAGGGAGTACGGTGTAATCCTTCTCAAGAATATCACACGGATTTTTCCCTACTCCAGGTATATTAAGGCTAAGCCCTTCCTTCATTTTGGCATGATCACGTAATTACTTGCATTTGATAACGAGTCATAAAAAGAAATTCATATTTCGGAATTTATGTATATTTTTCTAGTCTCGTAAGTTACAATATTCTCCTTATCGGGACTTCATATTCAATTAAGTATTGTCTTGTTCTAGTCAAGAGAGCAGAGAGCCTATATATGCAGTATTGCAATATTTTCATTACTATCGAGCTATAATCGATGGGCAGGTCCCTATTGGGCAACCTTTGATCAGATGGTAAGTTATATACCGAGCCTACTGTGGCCGAGCCCCTATGAGCGAGCCCAATTAGTCGAGATACAGAGCCTAGTCTGGCCGAGCGCCTATGAGCGAGCCCAGTTAGTCGAGATACAGAGCCTAGTCTGGCCGAGCGCCTATGAGCGAGCTTACTACGACAGAGCATTTATATATATACCGAGCCTTATAAGGCCAGACATTTATTTTACTTACTATATTGAGAGAGTTGAGTCAGTATCAGCAGGTAAGTATACCTCCAGATCATCTTTGACTCCCAGTTACCTCCAGTTATTATATTATCAGTTCAGTTGCAACTTTTAGTTATTTTATTACCTTGCATACTCGGTACATTATTTTGTACTGACGTCCCTTTTTCTGGGAACGCTGCATTTCATGCGTGCAGGTTCAGATAGACGGACGGGTAGACCTCCTCAGTAGGTGTTGCCCGAGTTCAGCTTTATCGGTAAGCTCTACGTCCTTCGGAGTTGCCGATTTTAGAAGTTTTGTGTACATCTTATGTATATATGTATATAGGCTATGGGTAGGTCGGGGCCCTGTTCCGATCACAATACATCTATCAGTAGAGGCTTGTAGGCATATCCTATCAGTTAGTGCAGTATGTTGGGCTTGTAGGCCCTGTATGTATATTTTGTTGGCTTGTCAGCTGTAGTAGTTATGACGACCTTGCCGGCCCAGCTTTATATTGACATTTAGTTAGCGTTAGTTTCCATTCAGTTTTATATTTTGCCTCGCAAATTGTCTTGCAATGTGTCCCCTGGCCAAAGTATGACATTATATGTCCAGAGTCCCTTAGTCGCAAGTTGGTACCCAAGGATAGATGAGTCACTAGGTGCCGGTCTTGCCCCCAGCCTTGGGGTGTGATAGCACTCCAGTTTCCATCATCTCAAATCAAGGAGCACAGTTCATAGCTAATTTTTGGTAGAAATTTCAGCAAGGTTTGGGTATTCAAGTGAATCATAGTATAGCTTTCCATCCACAGACCGACGGACAAGTAGAATAGACTATTCAGACGCTTGAAGATATGTTGTGTGCTTGTGTTCTTGACTTCAAGGGTAGTTGGGATGATCACTTGCCGCTCATAGAATTTGCCTATAACAACACCTACCATTCTAACATCCAAATGGCGCTATTCAAAGCTTTATATGGCAGGAGATGTAGATCTCCCGTTGGTTGGTTTAAAGTTGGGGAAGCAAAATTGATAGGGCCAGACCTCGTGTTTCAGGCTATGGAGAAGGTCAAGATGATTAAGGAATGGTTGAATACTACTTAGAGTCGCCAGAAGTCCTATTCGGATATGGGTTGCAGAGATTTGGAGTTCAAAGAGGACGAGTGGGTATTCTTAAAGGGTCTCCCATGAAGGGTATAATGCGATTTGGGAAGAGAGAAAAATTGAGTCCTAGGTATATCGAACTATACAGAATCATATAGAGGGTTGGTCAAGTAGCCTATAAGCTTGAGTTACCTTCGTAGATGTTGTTAGTGCACCCGATGTTTCATGTATCTAGGTTGAAGAAGGTAGTTGGAGATCCGTCACTCATTTTTACGGTAGAGGCTATTGATATTAATGAAGAATTGAATTATGAGGATATTTCGGTTGCCATTCTTGATAGACAAGTTCGAAAGTCGAGGAATAAAGAGATTGCCTCCGTGAAAGTGATATGGTGAAACCAACAAGTTGAAGAAGCCACATCGGAGGCCGAGAAAGAGATGAGGAAGAAATACCCTCCCATGTTTGTGTAACCATACTACTGTGTTTTAAAAGAATGTTAGGAGTTTACTTTCTATGAGTTATGTTCAATCTTGTATAGTTTATGCTAAAAGGCCCTTTTTGATAATACAATGCATATGACGTTATGATTGATGTTGTTTTCATGCTATGATAGATTGTTGTGTTATGAATATGTTGTTAGGACTTGTTTCTGGGGCTCTCTAACAGGTGGATAGGCCCAATTACAGGAGAAACTCTGCCGAAATTTTTGGAAATTTAGGGAGTTAGTCAAATTTGAAACATTTGGGGTGTGAGAGAAGAGCTAAGTCATGTTGGGTATTCAGGAAACTAGTATTCCTCATACGAGGACGAATGATCCTAAGTAGGGGAGAACGTAAGGCCCCGTAAAAGTTTGCTAAGGTATTTAAGGATTTATGGTGCCGGGGGTAGGTTAACGTGTTGGAAGGTTGTAGATAATTGCTCGCTGCAGTACGAACCTTTTGGGTTGTGTAATGCATTAAGGAGTTGGTGGAAATTTTTACAAAAGAAGACAAATCTGCGGTCAGTTTCATGACTGCAGATCCGTTCTGCGGGCCCAATATCCATCACAGAGTTGAACTGGAGAAGCTTAATTTTGAAGGTCATTTTGTGGTCAATTATGTGGCTACATAACTGTTTCGCGGGCCACACTTCCATCGCAGAGCCAACGTGAGGATTTTTCTTGAGGCAGGTTTCGTGATCCATTTCGCGACTGCATAACCGCTCTATGGACTGCAGAGTAGGATGCAGACTTCACCAGGACAACCCAGTTTTGGAGAGCCATTTTGCGGTCCATTCCACGGACCGCATATCTGTTTCGCGATCACATATGCGACCGCAGACCCGACTCGAAGGGTTAAGTTTTGTAAAATTTTACCCGACCCCATTTTTATAAAAAGACCTTGGGAGTTATTTTAGAAGGTTCCAACGGTTGTTTTAGAGAGGTGGGAGTACTTTACAGAGAGAGGAAGAAGCCCCAAGCGCTTTGCTCACCAATTCTTGCCCAACTTTGAAAACTCAAAGAAGTTACTCACTAGACCATCAACTATCCAGGTAAGTCTTTGTCCTAAGCTTTCATGCAAATTATTATGGGGTTTAAGTAAGCTGTGGACTAGGATAATGGGCTATGCATGTGACAATAGGAGGTGGTATGTGGGATTGTTGAACTATTACGAGTTGATTCTTGTTGAAATTGGTTGAGGGAGGAAGGGACTACCATTATAGAGCATGGTAATCAATTTTGCATAGTAGGTGTTTGACGAAATTCCCAAGAGCCTTATACCATGAGAATCCTTCTAATTTTGATTCAATTTTTATCATCTTCCTATAGATTGATATTGCTAGGAGTATTGGAATGTTGTAGTAATTCTAAGGAAAGCTCAAACAAGGTATGTTGGCTAAACTCCTCTTGTAGAATCGAATTCCATGAAATTCTTGTAAGTTTCAAGCGTGGTTTGCACAAGCTCCTATTTCACAATTTTTCGAGTTATTCTCCATAAATTGAGTTATCCCAAATGAGCATTGTGTCAAAATATATATACTCAAATTTTCTTCGATTGCTCCTATCATATTATGCTCACCTTCGGGAAAATATTCAAGCATGATTTAATTTATGTTTCTATTACAAACTTATTATGCTCTATTTGAAAAGAAAACACAATATGTTTAAGACTTTTACTGCTCACATATATTTAAAGTCTTGGTTTCAAAATTCTCTTTATGTTGATAACCTATGTTGATGATCCTTAAAAATGAAAAGAATGAGAGTATGAGATATAAAATGCATCCATCGTGCCAAGAATGAAGAATTATGTTTGTGGCCAAAAGGGCCAATGAAATGAAAGGAAGTGTGAAAGGCTATGAAATGAATTATAACTCTTCTATATGTGATAAATATTTTTGGGAGTATTGTTAGGTCATTGAGGAAGGGTGGGTTGAAATAACCTAAACCCAGAACTCCATGTGCCGGTGTAGGATTGATTAAGGGATACATTCCCATGTTGGTTAGTTCAAATTATTCCCCTTAATTGGAATGAGATGATAGCTAGAAAAGGACCATGTCGACCCACATGACATTGTGGTTAGACGGCTTAGGCGAGTGGGGGGGGATCAGACACCATGTCGCACACATGGTGGTGGTGGTGTGTTTCTATGCCCGCCCGCACACACTGGGGTGAGACGGCTTAGCCGATCGGGCGGATATCGGTCCCCATGCTATAAGCATGGGGTGTATCGGAATTGAAAATCTCCTAACTTTAAAACATTATTATTTACTTGCGAATTTACCTTGCTCTTAACTTGGCATTTTAATGTTACTTGAATTTTTTATTGATCCCATGTTTCTCTCTTTTATGTTAGTTTTCTATTCCATGAGGGGGTATTTAGTTTTGCCGGGGATGTTGCATCTTTAATGGATTCAGGTGGTTCCACAGTACGTGGCATTGATCATTCATAGCGGAACACCATCTCCTTAGCTCACTTGGTGAGCCCCACTTCCTATCGGGGTCTTGTGTCTTTTGCTCCTTGTACATTGTATTTTTGAGGTATAACCGGGGCATTATCACCGATACTATCATACTACTCTTATATTCCATTTAGAGGCTCTGTAGACACAGTGTGAGTTGCATTTTGATTTGGGAAAGTCAAACTAGAAATGTTGTAATTGTCAAACATGTTTCCCCATTTAAAACTATGATCATGTAATGCTTTGAAAATTGTAAATGGAATGAAATTGGTGTTGTACATGTTACTCTCTCGTTGTCTAAATCATGATACTTATCTCCACATTATTCATGGGTAAGGCTGGGTAGGAGGTATCAAATAGGCTTTCTTGATTTAGATATCTCGATTAAGCGTTGGTCGCGCTCCCCAAGGTCGAGGCATGACATTGCCAAAGCCCGGAAATTGGAGTTAATTGCTCGCAAGAATTTTCCTACTCAGCCCACTGGTACTGACTCCTAAAATACTAGTTCCGAGTATCTGGGAATCGAAGGGGAGACCGAAGAGGATGAAGGCCTCGAGCTGGCGGGGGAAAAACCTCCTTCCACCAGGGAGAATGAAGGCCCTTCTCCTCCTTCGGTTTCTGGCAGCAAAGAATAATGTATTTGTTTTTTTATGTATGCCAAAATGTTTTACTGAGTTTGCCAGTTTAATGAAAGAGTTTTTTTTGCTTAAGTGTTGTGCAAAAATATCTTTTTCATGTTTAGTTTTAATAAAGCTTCGGATATATTTTTCATCTGATAGCTTTCGATTCCGGGCATAAGCATTTCTGGAATCTACACTTTACTATGAGGGTTTCATAAGAGAGGGCTCTTATGTTTATGGTGCTCTTGAAGATGATGCCTCCTATTCATTCCGGCACAAGCATTTGAAGTTTTTGTTAATTTTCAAATGATAAAATTAACTTATCATTTGGACAAGAAATAAGATAAAAATAAAAGAACTTTGATTTATTCCCTATATTTTTAAAAGTACTTAGGCATTCATTTGCTTAAGCAAATAAAGTTGTCAATACATGTGGCTAACTTGTACAACTTATTTCTATATGGCCGGTCATGCAGTCCCCGGTCCTGATGAGACATTAATCCCGGTTCTAACAGTCCCCGATTTTGGTTTCACTCTTGGTGTCGTACCATACATTTCCCCCAGTGTTCGAATGCTAAGTACGAGGATTCGAACACTGGAAGTCTTGTATTCATACTGCTACTTCATCAGTGGAGACAACTTGTGAACAGTTAAATAATCTTTTTTAGTAACAGAAAGTTATGCTTGCCATCGAGACAATGATTATTTAACCATCCACAAGTTGTTTACCATTCAAGCTTGTACTTATAGATCCCATCGCTGCGAGAACATTCGTACCTTGATATTTAAAGGTCTTGCCTTTGCTGGTGATCCTCCCTTCGTAGTATGCTTTACATTACTACCTCGTTAAAAACCTTGCTAGAAAAACTTGATCGGGACTAATACCGGTCAAAGAAAAAAAGAGTGCATCACATACTTTCTGTATTGGCAAGAATCATCAGCAATAATACCTTTTTAGGTGAGTCACGTTCCAGTTACTGAGCAATCTGACTCCATCTTGATTTTCTAATTCATATGATCCTTTACCGGTGATAGCTGAAACCCTGTAAGGACCTTCCCATGTTGGTCCCAGCTTTACGGCGTTGGCTTCCTGGGTGCTTTGATTAACCTTTCTCAAAACCAAATCCCCCACTTTGAAATAATGGAGATTTGCCCTGCGATTGAAATACCTTTCTATCCTTTGCTTTTAGGCCACCAGCCTCACGTATACCAGGTTCCATTGTTATTCAATCAAGTCTAGCTTCACCAACATTTCTTCATCGTTCGCTTCTTCGTTCTCTCTAGAAAACCTCAAAGTCGCCCCCCTACTTCCACCAATTATAGAGCTTCTGAGCCGTAAACGACATAGAAGGGTGTTTCTCCCATGCTCGACTTCGCCGTTGTCCGTTATGCCAATATCACTCCCGGTAACTCATAGGGCCACTTGCCCTTAACATCATTTAACTTCTTTTTAAGGTTTTGAATGATTACCTTGTTGGTTGATTTCGCCTGCCCTTTAGCAATTGGGGGGTACGGTGAAGATGTAATTCTTTTTATCTTTAGCCCTTCCAAGAACTTTATAAATTTTTAGCCTACGAACTGTGACCCATTATCACAAGCAATCTCCTACGGTATTCCAAACCGTCATATTATATGGTCCCATATGAAGTCAACCACTTCGCGTTCTTCGATCTTTTAGTAAGGACGTACTTCAACCCATTTAGTGAAATAGTCAAATGTCCATCCCCCATTTCATGAATGGCCATGGACATTTGTCTCATTTTTGTGCAAACGCCTTTGCGTCCTGCTCCATCCGGGGCCAATAATATCCATCCCTGACCAACTTGAGAACCAATGAGTCTGCACCGGAATGATTTCTGCAGATTCCTTCGTGGACTTCCCTCTACGAGGTAGTAGCGAGCTGCTTTGGTCTGCAATGCCTGGGATGCTTTTGGATCTTCGAGTAACATACAATGTCAGATATATTCAATGAAATCGTTCCTCTAGTCCCAAATTAAGTTGGTTGAGTTTACCTCGTAGTAGCCATCCAGATCTAACACAGAATGCAGCAATTGGACCACCGCACCAGAATCAGATCCTTTCATATCTGTGGATGACCCCAAATTAGCCAATGCGTCTACTTCCACATTTTCCTCCCTCAGAATATGGATGATCGACCATTCTCCTAATCGTGCAAGTAACGCTTGAACCTTGTTCAAGTACTATTGCATGTGTTCCTCCTTTGTGTCGAAATCAGATACACTTTGTTTACCACCAGTTGGGAATCGCACTTTATCTCGATGACCTCGGAGCCAAGTCCCCGGGCCAGCTCAAGTCCTGCAAACAAAGCCGCATACTCGACTTCAACTTTAGTTAGTGGTACAGTCCTAATAACCTGTCTTAGGGTTTCCCCCAAGAGAGTGATTAAAACCACCCTGAGACCAGACCCTTTTACGTTGGAGGCTCCATCCATAAATATGAACCTGCAGTGATATTGAACAAAAAGTATAATTTTGTTAGGTAGTTGCTTTAACGTGTTGATTATTCAAGAAGGGTTGTATCACATTATCTTGATATTTTGACGTTGTACTTCATTTAAGAAAGTTTACGAAGTGTATTTTCAAAAATTGAAATATTGCACCTTCAAATTATTATGAATGTCTTTTTATATTAATATCTTCTGAATGTTGTAAGTAGTAATTTAGATTTTCTTCGTAAGTAGCACCTTCCCAAAGGGGTTGCTACAAGTTTTGGAATCAGAGCTTAGGTGTTGTGACTTGTTAGTTACTTGTTGCTTTTTAACATGCTTTGCTGTGTGTATTGTGTATATGCATCATGTATATGTCCCTAATGCAACGTGATCTCCCTTATGTAGGAATTAAGTTATGGCATATTCTTCTAATAGATCTGTGAAGCCACTCATGAGGGTTCAGATAACTCTTATGCCCAGCCTCACTTACAGGAAAAGGGTTGGAGAATATTTTTCTGATCTTTATTTTCCTTATACTAGTGGATCGGAAGTGGAAAATAATCAGGGTGCAAGATTTGGGCCACATTCTCATATGAGTCATAGTGCTCCTGTTGTTGATCCTCCTTTTCAGCAAATGGCTGATATCTTTCGTCACTTGGCTAGAACAATGTCCAACCATAATGAAATAAACTTTGAGAAAATGAGAAAATTGGGTGGAGTTGAGTTTGAAGGAACTATTGATCCTACTGATGCTGAACAATGGCTTGAGCGCATAGAGAGAGTATTTGAGCAATTAGAGTGTTCGGAAACTGCCAAATTTAAGTATGCCATCTCACTATTACAAAGGGATGCTCATGACTGGTGGGTAAGTGTACCAAATTTCAAAGCAAAACCTCCGGTGCTTACTTGGGATGACTTTGTCAAAGAAATCTGCATGAAGTATGTCCCACCTGCTTATCGTGATGCGAAGAAAAAGGAGATTCTGGATTTAAAGCAAAGGGGTATGTCTATTGTGGAATATCAACAAAAGTTACTCAGGCTTTCTCGTTATGCTGGAGGTATTATTGATGATGAAAAAGATAAGTGCAGGCGATTCGAAGATGGTTTGTATGATTCTATTGGAACGTCTTTGGTGGTCTTGCAACATGAAATTTTTTCCAAACTAGTTACAGCTCCTCTTACTTGGGAAGGAATTGACAAGGAACAAGCTTGTAGAAATTAAAATATGTTTAGAAAAAGCTAATTCAGATTATGGCAGTCCCTCCAAAAGGGGAAAGTTTGATAATTCCAAGAGTGGTGATGTTCACAGGTCACCTCTACGTAATCAAAATAGATCCAATATTTCTACTGGTAGCACTCCAGATTATGGCCAAGGAAAGACTCGTATACCCACGTGTGCACAATGTGGAAAGAATCACTATGGTACTTGTAGGAGAGCTTCCAGTGCTTTTTTTTAATTGTGGGAGCTTCGATCACAAAATGAAGGATTGTCCTAATCTTAACCCCATCTCTTCTCTGCATACTAAAGGCCTAGTCCAGAAACCTACTACCACTCCTTCTCAAAGGAATATAGGTGCAAGATCAAGAAACACCAAAACTGCAGGTTTAGGTCCAGCTAATCAAGCTAGTGGGTTAAGAGCTACAACACGAGCTTGTGCTATGAGACAGAGGGATGACCAAGATGGGGAAGACGTGGTCGTTTGTAAATTTCACTTATTTGGCTTATGTGTTGTTACACTATTTTATCCTGGTTCTACACATTCCAATGTTTTCCCATCACTTGTTTTGCTGAAAATGTGAAATTTGTGAGACTTGATTGTGGTGTACTTGTCAAAAGTCCTCTGGGTCATCGGGTTGTTTGTAATCGGATCTATGGAGGTTGTCCCTTCATGCTTCAAAAACAAGTCTTCCCAGCTGATTTGATTGAAATGCCTTTCCAAGACTATGATGTCATCATCGGTATGGATTGGCTTCAAAGATACCATGCAGTAGTTGATTATAGGTCAAACCGTGTGACCTTTAAAACTCCTACATTTTCACACATTATTATTCAAGGTGAAAGATCATTGACATCTAATATTATCTCTGTGATTGTGGCAAGAAAGATGATTAGTTAGGGTTGTGAAGCTTATCTTGCCCATATAGTTGATACACACCTAGAAAGTTCAAGCCTTAAAGATATACCAGTTGTATGTAAATTTCCTGATGCTTTCCCTAAAAATCTTCCTGGGTTTCCCCCAGAAAGGGAAGTTGTATTTCCTATAGAGGTTATTCCTGGAACTACTCCTATTTCTATAACTCCTTACCGAATAGCTCCAGCAGAATTGAAGGAGTTGAAAATTCAATTGTAAGAACTTCCTGAGAAGGTTTTGTAACGACCCGACCGGTCGTTTTAAATATTTTAGCCTCGTTCCCCTACCTATTGCCGCCTCTATGTTATATTTTAGTTATATGACTTGGCAAGGTATTTGGTTTTGGTTCGGGTGAGCTCGGAGTGAAATGGGACACTTAGTCCCAAAGTTTGAAGTTTAAGTTGAAAGAGTTGACCGTAGTTTGACTTTTGTATAGATGACTTTGGAATGGATTTTTGAGTAATTCCAATAGCCCCATATGGTGATTTTGGACTTAGGAGCATGTCCATAGGTCATTTCGGCTTGAATTGGCGAAAGATATAAAGTTGAAGGTTTGAAGGTTGAGAAGTTTGACTGGGAGTTGACTTTATTGATATCGGGATCGGATTTCAATTCCTGAAGTTGGAATAGGTCTGTCATGTCATTTATGTCTTGTGTGAAAAATTTGAGATCAATCGGAGTTGTTTTGGTACGATTCGGCGTTAGTTTTGGAAGTCGAATGTTCATAGTTTCAATAGGCTTGAATTGGGTTGCGATTCATTGAATCGGTGTTGTTTGATGTGATTTTTGGCCTCGAGTAGGTATATTATGTGTTTTGAAACTTGTTGGTATATTCGGGCGGGGTCCCGGGGGTGAATCGGATTGAAATCGGATCATTTTGAACTTAGTTATTTTTCTAAAGCTTAAGTTGTTCTGGTGTCATCGCACCTGTGGTAGAAGTGGCCGTAGGTGCGGACTCGCTGGTGCGAGTGAAGAAGCACAGAAGCAGAAAGGGCCAGCCCAGGCTTGGGTCACAAGTGTAGAGACCTATCTTCCGCAGAAGCGGAACTGTGAAGGACTTGAGAAAGGTCGTAGGTGCGGTTGAATTTCCGCAGAAGAGGGCTCGCAGAAGCGAGCAGCCATCCGCAGAAGCGAAGGGAGCTGGACCTAAGTGAGGACCACACCTGCAATGTAAGTTTCGTATGGGCGGAGCCGCAAATGCGACTGCGGGTTCACGGGTGCGAAATCACTAGGAAGAAAAGGGTGTGTTCGAGGGTTTAATTCAATTCTTCATCTTTTGAACTAGAGAGCTCGGTTGGTGGCGATTGTTAGAAGAATTTTCAAGGAAATCATCGGGGTAAGTGATTCTAATTCGGATTTGGCTATTATACATGAATCCATTGTTATTTTCGTCATTTAATTATTGATTTGAGTTGGCAAATGTGGGGGAATTTGTGAATCTTCTTAGACCAAATTTTGGGGATTTGAAAGGCGATTTGAAGTCGGATTTGAGTATTTTTTGTATGGTTGGACTCGTTATCGAATGAGTGTTCGGATTTTTAAGTTTGGTCACATTTCGAGACATGAACCCGGGGTTGACTTTTTGTTTCTCTTTAAAGATTTCAACTTTATTGTTCGGAATAGCTTCCTATAGTTTGTATTTATGGTATGACGTTGTTTTGGTTAGATTCGAGTCATTCGGCGTTGGATAATCGCAGGAAAGGCTTACTAGTGGATTGAGTTAGCGTGTTTTGATGTAAGTGTCTTGCCTCACTTTTTTTGTGTGTGGGGGGGGGGGGGGGAATTACCCCTTAGGATTGGTGTTGTTTTGTATTAATTGTGATATGTGGAAGCAGTGTATGCAAGGTGACGATTGTATAAACGGGCTAAATGTGGTAATTGACCGGTTTTAGCTATGTAGACACCTTTTATGCCTTTAATTGAGTTGCCATAACATGTTATATTCATCATCATTAGTATATCTTCACATGCTTTACTTGACATTATTAATACTTGTCTTATCTTTTACTTGCTAATTGCCTTTACATGCTTAGTTGAAGTTATTGTTCTCTCGATTCCTTATTCATAATTTAACCGTTGAGTTCCTTTAATGTCGCTCTATTAAATGGCGACACATGTCAGCAAAGTTATGAGAAAAATGAAGAAAGACATGTGAAGATGACATGTGAAACACCCTCAGGACCGAGCATACTCATACCGTGCTTGTTAGTCTCGGAACTGACTATCATAGAATAGCTCCGGATCAGTTACGGGAGAATTGCTCATAATTACAGATTAGGAAAGAATCAATTAATCCCGGATTACATGGGATTTACCACCATTACACCATCGGTTAAAAATCAATTATGTAACGTACAATAAATGCAATAAATGGTTGTAACAATTAGAACAAGGCAATCAATTACGAGATTGACTCAACATGCACAGGATTGACTCATCCGTTATAGAATTAACTCATCAGTTATGGAATTAACTCATCAGTTACGGAATTAACTCATCAGTTACAGAATTCCAGCATTTACACAACTGTTACAAGTCTTCCAAAAATAACTGATGAATTGAGTAAATGCTCATAATGGACCCATAATTCAAGGAGAATGATTACTTAGATTTAGCCCTATAAATAGACACATTTTTATCACCATCAGGGGAACCTAATTTTCTTCTTTACAATTCTATACATTGTAATTTATAGCATCTTGCTCACAAGTTAGCCATAGTTCGTCCCTTCAAGCTCTGTTCGGCTCATCATCCTATCAAGGATCATTCAATAAGAATTATTTATTCTCTACTTTATTTTTATTATATTATCCATCATCGAATTTATCCAAAGATACTAACACTTTTTGTTAATATTTTCTTGTTTTCAGTTTAAACCTTTATCATGGCCGAAATTTGTCAATCAACACAGTTGAGGACAACCAAGTTGGAGATGGCTTTACCATGCAAAATGAAAAGGGAACAATAACCATGATAATGATAATCAAGCATCAAGCAGAGAAAAATGGAGAATGTACATCGGTATATTGGTACTGCAACTATTAGTATCAGAACTGATTATAACGAATATGCGCCAAATAGTTCCAGAACAGGAGGTTCAGATACATCAGGTAATTTTAGTTTGCAAAATTTACTTCTAACTTTAGAGAAACAGATCAAGGAATAGAACGAGCGGATAGAACACCTCCAAAAATTCCAAACTATCCCACGAGAATGATATACATAACTGCTACAGCATCGGGCTTCAAATAGAGGAAGGCACATAGGTTCAATCGAAAGTCAAAAATAGATTCGAAGATCGAACGGAGGTGGTTCTTGGGTGATCCGAATCTAAATGCACAAATCTAAAAAACAGGTCCGAGCAAAGAGATACGGGATTTTCTTCACGGGCTGAAAAGGATCCGAACCCTTCTCAGTGCGAGCACTGCCTGGGGTTCACTTGAAACCCTTGGGAACTCTGATGAACTGGGATTTTGGGATTCTGCTACCCTTTTTGCTATTGATGATTGGAGCACTGCTGAAATTGTTCTTCTTATTTTTCTTGTTTCGTTAATTTGCGACTGGTGTGTCACAACCCAAATCGATGGACCGCGATGGGCACCAGGTGCCTTACTCAACCGAGTACCAACGTAACATATCTTTCTTATCATACTATTATTGGCAAATATGCCAAACAGGACGTCATGGGCTAACCAGAATAAACATAAGGGAATACTTAATATAGGACGACCCATTCTGATATAGAAACTTATACATGTAACGTACGGGCCTATAAGGCCAAAATGACCACTCGTACACTGAACATACACCGACAAGGCCATACTATCTTTCATATACATGACATATGTCTACAAGCCTCTAAGAGTAGATCAATACCATAAAGGTTAGGACAGGGCCCTGCCATGCTAATCCATACACGTCCAAATCATACTGACCAAATATGCAACTCCGGAGCAAATGGAGTGCACCAACATCTTCCGCTGAGCTAATAGCCTACTTGGAGGATTCTCAACCTGTCTATCGGGACCTGCGGGCATGAAACGTAGAGTCCTCAGGAAAAAGGGACGTCAGTATAAATAATGTACCGAGTATGTAAGGAATGAAATTCAGTAAATACAAAAATGCGGGATGTAACATCTCATTTCCGATCTTCCATCAATTTACTTATGGCGTACTTTCACATACGAAAACATGGGGTGTAACATCATTCCCCCCCCCCCCGGAATGTTTGTCCTCGAATGTTGACTGATGCACTTATCATTATCATAACTTATAGCTCTTGTGAATACCTTAATAATCTCCTTGCCATCTAGGCAATTATTCTGTGAATAAATCCAAAGTCCAGGGTATTCCTACCTGTAGGTCTCTTTCTCATACCACGGCCTGTAGTAGGAATTCTTCCAATCTCGTAACTCTTGCTACCTTATGTCATGCAGCCTGTACGACCTTTTCCTTATATGTTTGCCTATGTGACTCTTCCCTCCAGCTGTTAGCTAATCTCTAGCCCTTACTTTGTAAATATATACAAAGCTTGATAAGATGTCCCGCTGGGCATCTATAGGTATACTGAAGTTCTTCGCTCGGTACTTTGTTAAACCCACGAATATTGCTATATCTTATCTCATAGACCCGATTATCTATCCGTATGACTTTACTGCATCTAGGTAGGTCATACTATACCATAAATCTTACTTCAATTTATCGTTGCTGAGGTCTACTACTAAATTCCAGATTACTCTCGTTGCTTATCCTATATGAATAAGTCTAAGTCCTTTAATGCTTTGTCATTACTGTTCATCTTAAGAATGACGGCCGAATCTCATCTCATACTTTGTAACTTTTATCCATCTATTGTTTATTCACCTCAATATTGATCTACAATCTACAATCCATCGGGAAACATCTAAAATGATTAGACTGATCCACCCGAGGTGATACCATGCTTCCATAACTGTATTTCATAGCATCCCAATGTGATTCACCTTACATGGGTATTTTAATCTTGTACAATTCATGAAATCCCCCTTTTTTTTCAAATCATTACTCAATCCAAGGCCCAAACGTCATCCTTTATTTATCACGATTACACCCCATTCCACTACCAGGGCAGCATTCCATTTCTTCTAAATTCTATTAGTCTTAGACTCATTTGAGTTCATTCAGGCTATACTAAACTTTCTATAACTTAGAGAAATCATCAGCTCTCTTGTTTTCACGGGCTTAATCCCGAGGACTTATCCATTTTCGTCACCTTCTCACTTGCCTTTTATTATCCTTACTCCTGTCTTCCTAAAACCTTGTCGCTCCACCATACTTTAGCTTGCGACCTATACATATCTATTTATACTACTTGCAAACTTTCTTCAACTTGCTTGCCCTATGATTTCCTTATCTTATTCTGGAACATCAAGCGAGACATCACATCGACTCAAACTCTTCTTTACTCTTTTAACTAGACCTCTCGATACCTAGAAACCATAGGCTGGGAAGGTATGCCACTAATGACACCACTATCATTCCTAGATACTGAATCCCAATGCTTCTAACCCTCTATCTGAAGTATGGATTATTCACAACCTTCTGCACCTGAGTATCTCGTATGTTGTTCACCTTTACCTTACTTACCTTAAACTCTTGCATCACATCTTCTATCTCTTTCATGACCTCCCTTCCACACAGGTATAATTCACATCCACAGCTTGAAGCTCTATTATAATACTTGCACCTCTGGTGCATACATAATCCGGTGAAAGCTTCATACTTACTTCTTATGAGGCTGGTACTCTTCTAACTGGCTTTGCTGTAGAGCTGTCATAAAATATGGCCGTTGTACGATCTCTCTTGTACCTCTGATATTAAGAGTAATTCTGCAATGTTCTCAACCATGATGTCTATAACTTTCTAATCCAATAATCAGACTCCTAATTTACTTAGTTGATGTAATTCTTTGGTTTCCTCTTCCCTTTGATCAACCTTTATGTATGCTTAAGCTATCTTCCGTTCTGTGGCTCATGGTATTAGTTATTACTTTAGCCCTTCATGGATGCTATGGAATATCCATGATACAATCTTCTAACAATTCAATCCTTTGTCAATGACCTGGGTTCAATTCTTTCTTTTAACTTATACCAGAATCTTCTACGGCCGTATGATTGTAAACATATATGTTGCATGGATAATACTCCAAACTCTTAAGTGCGTTCATAATGTAACTAACTCTGGATCACTGATCGCATAATTCCTTTTGTTCCTTCTCAACTTTCTTTAAATGCAAGCAATTGCTTTTCCTGGTCATTTTGCCACTTGTCACATAAATACTTGGCTTATCTTATTGCCCACACATATTAGAATTCCATACAACCCATATGATCTTGAATATCACCTTTTGATTTTTTTCTTCTTCCCGTTCATTAGCCACGATAGGTGCCGCTTTCTTATGTAGTGCATGCAATGTTGTTGTGAGACTGTTTTTACATGACCATTTCTTCTTCGAGTTACTATGCTTATGTTGAAACCTTCTTCCTTATTTCCTCATCTAGTCTTTCACTAAATTACTTAGGGAGGACCCTCTGACTCTTGTAAAGCTACGAGCTTATCACATCATATACTTGACGGAAGTTTTGATGTTCTTCCCCGCCTATAATTATCCTTAGTTACTTATTTCCACACCTTTGTTCTTGTAGGGTTGCTTCTGAACTAATATTTTCACTGTATTCCCAGTGGCATTCTCTTTTATTTCCATAACACTCATATGGTACCTTTAACTACCCCAACTCATATCTGAATATTTCTCAAGGATTATAATGTCATAACTGCGAGGCTGAATTCACTATGTTGGGGTTCACTATGTTTATCTTGCATGATCTGCCGATTTGTCTGTATCCTCTTGTCTAGCCATAACTAGGCTCTTCCTGAATCAACTACTAACTACTCATTGGCCCATTCGCATATCAATATTCCAGGTGATCTTTCTTGGATTATTTCCTTTGTCTTAACTTACGTCTCGCACTGGCTCCTTATTTATCAATAACATCTCTGGCAGGAACCCTTACTTCCTCTCCTTGATGCCATGCTTGCATAATGTTCTGGAATCATAGCATAACTGTAGGATTGGAATAAGTGCAATCTCATCCCTTTCTCATTTTTATCGCATTCTTCCTTTACCATTCCATTGTTACTAGAACCACTTAATTCTGACTTAATGTCACACCCCTCCATATTCCCCCCTTTAGGGGAGTATTAAGATTTAGCGCTATGACGATCTACCTATAGATGCTTTACCTCTTCATCTTTGGCGTCTTTTCACATCATCGATGACCCTTACTCACCTTACGGTAATCCTTCTGTACCAAGGATAACAAATTTACTTACTCGCGAGGGTGACACCTAGTGTAACTGGCACAAATAGTCCCTTAATCTTAACTTTGCTCACATTGCTTGCTTTAGGGAAGCGTCTTCCTGAATGAGCTTTAAAGGTTATTCTTCTGTCGTCCATTCTATTATCGGCGGAACACAATCTTTGAAATTCTCATGATTCCAACTATTATCAAATCACTCAGTCCCTAATTCATGTTTAGTTTATCTTGTTCACCAGCCCATACCCATTACTCTGGGGTCTAACTTTTCCTTCTGGTAATCACGTTAGAGTCACGAACTTATTTCTCGAAATCAAGATATGACTTTATGGCCTATACTCTTTTGTTGTCTCAAGGCCTATCACCTCTCATCCTTTCTTTCCCTTGACTATAGACTCTGTAATACTGTAATTTCTTTCTTTTTTTTTTGATCTACCATTGTCATCCATGTATCACGTCTTACTCATAATGCTTCATTAACTCTCTTCTTATTTCCCGCTAACATTTATGTCTATCACTTTATTCTGAAAACTCGAACAAGACATTCCTTTGCTTTTAGCTCCCCTTGCTCCATCTACTGGCTCTTCGGGTTTCCTAACATTCTTTTTCTACTAGGGACGGGAGCCACACTAAGGTAATATTTATCCCTTCAAGGCTTCCAGTGCTTATCTTTGTAGTACTCATATCCAGCTGTACTATTTTAGAGTGAACCATTTACAATATCCTTTGGAAATGTCAACTAATACAAACAATCCATTCACCATTTTGGGTTACTCTAACCCCAGCCGGATCCTGATATCCCATCCTTCTCTTAAACTACACCTGTCAGCCCCCATAGGGCATAACTGAAATAGGTGTGATCAATTGTATATATCTCTGTTACTGTTGAAATTAACTCATAATGCTTATATTTCTCTGCTTGAATTGTAAATACGGTTAACCTTCATTAACTGAGTACCTCGTACCCTTCTTCACTTTGCTTCTTTTACTTGCTGAAACTTGTGTCTGCCTTCCGGTTCTCTTATTCTTTTTACCGTAAGAATGGATAGATATTCTTGCCTTAGGGATCCTTACCAAGAAGCTTACACATCTTAGTACACATACGATCAGCTGAATACCTCATATTTATCCATCATAAGCATGATGCAAAATAGAGTTCCTCTAACTCAACTCTTCCACAACTATATCTCTTACCAACCGTCTTTTTGGATGTAGGTATCATCTTATTACGAATAGAATAGAGTTTAGGAATCTAAATTCTTAAAAGTAAGCTCTATCACACGATCTAGAGTAAGAAGAAAGAGTGACAGTCCTAAATGCCCTGTAGCCTTCTGCTTATAAGTGTGGTGCACAACACACCCATAAACAAGACTCTACTAGACACGGCTTGTAGACTCCCTAGGACAGAACTGCTCTGATACCACTTTTGTCACGACCCAAACTGATGGGCCGCGATGGGCACCTGGTGCCTTACTCAACCGAGTACCAACATAACATATCTTTCTTATCGTACTATTGTTGGCAAATGGGCCAAATGGGCTGTAATGTGATAACCAGAATAAACACAAGAGAATACTCAATATGGGATGACCTAACCTAATATAAAAATTTATGCATGTGACATACGGGCCTATAAAGCCAAAATGATCACTCGTACACTGGACATAGGCCGACAAGGCCATACTATCTTTCATATACATGACATGTGTCTACAAACCTCTAAGAGTAGATTTATACCATAAAGGTTATGACAGGGCCCCGCCATGCTAATCCATACACGTTCAAATCATACTGACCAAATAAGCAACTCCGGAGCAAATGGATCCCATAACTTTTTCTCATATCCCATATACATATATATGCATATATAATGCCATCTTTTCATGGGTCAATATACATGTATAAATGAATGCAATGCATGAGAAGTACGTCAATAAAATCTTTCGGAATGTCATAAGACCATTATGCCTTTGTTTAATATCATGAAGTAAACTTTATCAACTTACGTAATTTCTGAGACCCATGAACAAATGATAGAATAATAGGACACATGGAGAATCAAGAACATAAGCATCTCTAGTATTTCTGTGAATAGAGTCATTTATGGAAGTTGTGCATTTGCTCGTTTCGTTTGTATTGTATGGATCATGCCAAAAAGAAAGAAGGGATAGCCTTAACATACCTGAGCCGATTCTCTTGACAATTCCTCTAATATACGTCAATTGTGACAAATCACGTAACTACGGATCGAAGTAGGGAAAAATCCGTATGATATTCTTGAAAAAGATTGTACCATGCTTTCTTAGAATTGCATCTCATGCATAACAGGATCTTGCATGAATTTGCTGAAGCTCATCCATTACTTAGAAGATGTAAGCATCCTCAATTTGTGAATTAATGAGAGGCTTCATCGTTACAACATAACATCATCTCTTAATAAGGTAAGAAGACCTCTTATATTTGTAGGTTTGTGCGGCCCAATTGTATAATGACTAAGCCACAAAAAACTCTCTTAATGCCACCTTATTATATGGATTTAGGAGTCACACTTTCTTTAAGACTTGGGTGCCACATGAGGATGGTGTTCCCCCTTAAGCTTTATTCCCCAAAATTTAATTTACAAGTTAATCTCCCACTTAAAAATCCATAATTATCTAATTATTTACATAATTAAGAATTATCTCAAATTACTTAAAATACTACTTACTTTTAGCATACTTTATACACCTTACTATCATGGTCATGTGGTATCTTGTATAGCACTAATCCATAAATACGGGGTATTGTAGCTTGGACCGTATTTTATCTCAATATGTCAAACTTCGACGAAATTTATTTTCTTCGATTTGCTTACCCTCTCACCTTCACGAATTTACTTATCACTTGTTTGAAATAGCATAATGCTTATAATCTCAAAATAATCTCATTTCCGAACTTACGTCAATTAACTTATGACAAAACTTTAACATACGAAAATGCGGGATGTAACATCTCATTTTCAAGATTCCATCAACTTACTTATGGCGTACTTTCACGTACGAAAACATGGGGTGTAACATGGTGAGTCTCTTTGCCTTAGCAATTTCATTCTCTTTCGTTCATATCTACGCTTTGTGATGCTTAAACCTTTTATGAACCAATGTGCTATTATATCACCCTGCTATTTCCTGGCTCTGAATTTTTTAGACCTCTGAACTTGCTTAATTTCTACCTCCAATGTATGCATATTGCATGTGTTCAGCATAAATAATTCTCACTACCTCGAGCATGTCTAGCCTAATGTATTTTTATGTGTCTGAATGTTTATACCTGCTGCTCGCCCTGAGATGATCTCCCTACCTTATTCTGTATTCTTGTGATAGACCAATTCATGTGTTTTAGTTCCTATTGTATCACTCCTATTTAACTTAATGCTCTATTGAAGTCAGTTATCAACTATGTTTGCCAAATATGTTGCCCTGCTAATTGTGAACTTTAATAAGTGTTCCATGTCTAGTTTAATCCTATGCCGTTTAGTCCTGCTTATGGCTTACAAGGTAAACAATGCAATATCAGGCATTTCTCCTGTGTATAGTCTGATAATCCGATTCTTGAGATATCATTGCCCGCTGTGAGTTCTGGTGTTGTTTGAACTTTTATGTTATGATTGGTATTTGGCATGTTCTATCTTCTTCATGCTCAATTAATGTTTGTTTGTAGACCATGTCCACCAACCTATTTGGTTATGCCATTTTCATTAAGCTCTGATGTTGTACATCTTTATGTGAGGATTCTACTCTATTAGTTCCCTGCCCATGATTCTACTAAACTCTCATGTCTGAAGTCCTTTACTATGCTTTGCTCTGAAACATTATTTGAAGTAGTTTATTATCCTATGATGGTCAATCCTGTCACCTTAGCTTTTAAAATGCAAGTATAAACCTGCCTTATGTATTCCCCCATGAATTTGTCAATATGCTTTAGTGAGAAAATATTGTTAGTCACAGCTCTAAGAACTAAGTGCTTAAGCCTCAAAGCTGTCTAATTAATTCTATGTGTAGTTTGTCACTTGTATGACTAAGTTTGGCATCCATTTGGGTAAGTAAGTTATTCGTTTGGGCCTGGTATGTTGGGCATGCCTTTGATATTTGGGTTCTGATCCACATTGTCTGCACTTGGAGTTTGAGCCTGCAGTCCACATGAAGTTCTAAGCCTATTTGAAGACCAGATGTGCTACTAGGTTATTCTATATTTGTATTTGGGTCTGTAATCATTCAATGTGGTCTGTAATAACTTATAAAACTGAACAATGGGAAAATTAATGAAAAGGGGGCTGGGGTATTCTAATGCTCGCATGAACGGGTAAAAACATGTCTATAGGGTTTAATTGCCTGTTTTGGATATTTGTTTTGACGTGCTTTGATTCTACACACTAATAGAAATCATGCCAATAGGAATCGCGCACACCTCACTTAATTTGTCTAATACTAGTGCATTGTTCAAAATATGTTAGCTCAAGTAACTGCTACACCTTTTTCCATGTCTACTACTGAACGCTTTTAGACAGCACGTTCCTAGGGATTAAACATCTTGCTTAACTATTAGACAACATGCCTATAAGATGCAATAACACACGCTTTGATAATACTCATCTAGATAACATGACTATAGGGTTAATTAATTAATCAGTTGCTTCTGTTATTGTACTGCCCCACTTACGACATGCCTATAAGAATAAAGTGTTATAAAATCAAGTCCAATTGTCAATTGTTAAAAATCCTACCTATAGGATACTCTCACTCGCCTAGGAGAATGGTTTATAAAATTAACGCTATTAATGCTGGGTTGTCAAGCTGTTTCACTGCCTCCCTGCGCAACATTAAAATATCATGCCTATAGGGTTTGTAATGTTTATAAGTTGCGAATTCATTGATCTAAAGTTGCAGTATTGCCTGTACAAATGCTGGAAATCAAAGTCACCTAGAAATTATGCCTATAGAACCTAACGGCTATAACATTTCTTAATTCTAAAATTGTCCATTTGCCTAAATCTGCCCGAGTGCATTTCTTGCTTATGTGTGGAGGCGAACTTGAGCCACTTATTGTCTTTATGTGATGTCCTATATGTTTTTTTTGAATGCGCATTAGTTTTATCCTTTTTGAGCATCCTAAGTAGAGTCTAAAACCATCCAAATAGCAGGTCCAAAAGGCTCCTGGACCATAGGAATGGGATGGGTAGTGCATGCCTAGGACGTGGTTTAGAATTGAATTAGAACGCTTTAGGTAAATAACTTTAACATAGTAATTGGGTAGCAGAAGATGATAGTCTGTGCCCGCTGAATAATATGAGCAATCCCTGTCCTAAAGGAGTTGCGAAGTATTATTTATATTGCACGGGGTGATCCTTTAGGCTAAAAAACTAAAGACCCCCCCCCCCCCTTCTTTATACATTTATTGCTCACACTTAGTCATCAAACATAGAATAATCAAGTTGTACCTTGCAACCTTTAAAGACTTGTGTTGATTATCTATATAGTCTAGTTGTTGCCTGATTCTTTTTCCACGTGTTCTTAATACAACCTTTAAATTACTTGTCTTCCCTCACTTATATGATCACTTAGGACAATTGTAGTGTAATAATCCACTTAACATGAACTTTGGTCAGGACCCACGATTGTAGCCCTCAAAGAGTGCCTAACACCTTCTCTTTGAGGTAATTTGAGCCCTTACCCGATCTTTGGTAACCTGGACTAGTTCTAACAGATTTATTTGCAAATAGGTGCCCTAACGTTAGGTGGCGACTCTTCTCTTTTAACACCCATTTAAAAGATTTGTCACACGTCGAAACTCGCTTTCGCGAGAAAATGGGGTGCGACATATATGATGCACTCCGCACCCAATAGGCAATAACTTGAATATAACTGAAGATGGAAAGAGAAACAAATGAACTATCCGAAAAGTCCAACAGGTATAACCCCAACGGAACCATACTATGAATCCATCCCCACAAGGGAGAACCAAAACACACGAAATAACCACAAAGAATCTCAACCTAACATAAACCCATTGCGGTACATAGACCAGTCCAAACATACTAATCCACATGGAATACCTATCGAGCCATAATTCTCACAATCAACAACCACATGTGTATCAACAACAAACACGTGAAATGCATGACCATAAGCATAGAGAAACATATGGCACAATATACCACCGATAGAAAAAGAATAACATAGAGGAAATAAGCAACTCAACATCCCAAGAGCCATCTCGCTCCAAATCTCGCCACCGGGCCTAAACAGAATCACATCATATGTGTGAACAGCCAAGTAGTCTTACAACCCATCGTACCATAAGAGAGCAACATATGAAAAACATCAAGGCACGGACAACATCCTTCCCGCCTGAGGACACACTCACAGTAAATGTTGCATAAGAATGAGCAAACCTCATCCGATGTAGGGTACACATTCTTACTAGGCCTACCAATGGGCCCCCAAGTCAATCCCAGTCATCCTAAAATAGGTAAATAACCTTCCAAAAGTCCATAGTAACCTATCTATAACACATACCATCAGTTATATAACTCTTAACATATCTTCACAGTCCACAACCAAGGAATAGTCAGCATCTAAGAACATCCAGCCTCTAAACCTGAAGAATACATGAATCTCCATATCTCATCCCAACTCCACCACTCAAATGACTCACACATCACTCGTACACAGTTATCTCACACAAAATACTCACATAAATCTTCTGCGCCACATAGCAAACCTGCACCTCATAAGCCAATAACCAAGTAATACTATTCAAGCATCCGCAAGTCAATACATAGTGAGCCTTTAAAACCACCCACCCTTCTCAGGCAATACAAGATAGTGCTAGCATGCTTTTAAACATCTAAAGTATCCCATGTTGTCTAAAACTCATGACCTTTCTTCTTAAACTAAAATGCAACCTTGTTCATACAATCCCAATGCCTCACGACTCACTGCACCTACCATGCTACAATATGAAGATATGAGAATCTCATGATCAATCCTGAATCACAAGTGGGATAAACACGCCATCAATTAAAAACCTTCCACTTAACTCAATCCATAAAAGACATCAACCTCATGTTGTGGTCAAAACTATCATGAACTCTTCAAAACCAGCTAGCACCTAGCCAAGACATCAGAACTGGGTCTATCTAAATCAACCAAGTCACGTAGACTACCAAACCCAAAAGCAACTCAAATCGAAGTGCTCATTTTGAAGAGACCCTCTGTGAATCTGAAGCTATTTTTTGCATCTCTTTAATACTGCCATGTAGAGTCAGTAATGATATATAGAAGTACCGCAAGTCTAGGCACCATCCAATACAAATCTCGAGTCCTAGCCATACACAAATATGAAAATCCTTAAATACCTCATATGAATCTTGAACCCATTAGAACCTTCTCGATAGTCATCTACTTCACTCCAATCTCTGATGTACAGCCAATAAGTATCGAACAACCTGTGCTCCACCAGCATATGAATATCCAAAAAAAAGCAAGCAATCGATTCCTTTCCTTAGACACTACATTCACAACGAGCATTAAACCTGAATCATCTCAAGACCTCTATATACCCATAAGGTATAGTACATCATACATCCAACCGATCCCTTGATCGGATCATCCTCGAAATCATCCTTTTCCAAGTCATAACTAATCTACAAGCATCCCTTAGTCCAGAAACTAATATAACACATGACCGTATGATCCAATTGTCAATAGCATACTCCCCCATTTAGCTCGAAGCCATAGAACACCTTATTTGTAATGCCTAGTACCCTTCCTTTATAACTAACCTAATTTCGCACTGCTAATCAGCTGAATACTACATAAACTCATGTAACACTAGTCATAAACACTCCAAAGACTATGCCAAGTGCATACTCATCCTCGCGATAGTTGACAGAACTTCCTCAAGCGATCTGAACTCCAATTGTAGCACACACATCCCACTGGATAAAAGGAAAACTCTTTATAGAAACCTCGTATGAATCACACCACCTCAAAACCTCCTCGTAGGAGATAATCCACCTGCTTAGCCTCAAAATGACATCTCTATATGGCTCCACCATTGTCATAACCATTAGCAAATTAATCAATCCTCCTGAGCCTGTACTCGTAAGCCAGATACAAGAATTTTCCTTATTCTACAAATGAACAACTGAAAGATCTACCAACACATATGTATCTAAGTCTGGACAATTCATTGAGACGTTGATCAGGTATCCATAGCTCTTCGCATCCATCCATAATACCACAAGCCATCGGTGCACCACTGATATTGAGTGCTCAATATCACATACAAGTGAATGGAAAGATATCATAGGTATAAGCTTCAAGATGAAACAAAGTCGCATGATAAGGAAAGAAATATGGAAAGTTTCCTAGATGCCATGCAGCCTCTCAAAGTTAGGTATGGACGCCATCATACCGATCCGCAATAATCTACTAGACACTTATTTATGACTCGTAGAACCTATGAACCTAGAGCTCTGATACCAACTTGTCACTACCCAAAATCCCACCAAGTTGTGATGGCACCTAACCAACCCGCTAGGTAAGCCAAACAGTATAAGTCACAACTATAATGAGAATTCATTAATATTTTTAATAAAACTGCAAAAGAATTCAATACAACCACCCCAAGGACTGGTAGTACAAGTTATGAGCAACTATGATTTAGATTTACAAAGCTAGTGAAAGAATAAATACAATATTTATTTGAAATTTCATAAACAAATTGAAATTTTAAGCTACCATGAATAAAAAGGTAGCATGAATCCGAAAAACGGGTACGCCTCCAATGCAAAGCTCCGTCTTCATAGCTACTAAACTCCAAAATCTGCACGCAAGGTACAAAAGTGTAGTATGAGTACAAGCGACCCCATGTACTCAGTAAGTATCTTCACTAACCTCAGAGAAGTAGTAACGAGGTTTTTAAGTCAAAAGATTCTTACTTTGCAGAACCTGTGCATCTCAATAACATGTATAACACATAGAAAATATTCCAGATAGACCGCTATGAAATAAAAAGTATCAACAATAAAGATGTCCAACATGATCCGATTTTGTACCAATTACTAAATAACACGTTCAAAAGAACCTTTATAGAATCAAATGTATCAATGCATGATGGCAACTTTCTTTTTACATCAACCTGTCACGCTACCAACAACTCAACAAAACATGAGATGTCAACTCAACTCAAGTAATCCTATCCTAGCAACCAAATCGTCAAATAACCATCGAGGCATATATTAACAAGTTAAGTGCAGCATAAAAGATGTAAAATGCGTGACAACTCATAAAGAATTCACTTGCAAAAATTGAGGCAACACCTAGTTTGGAAAACAAGTCATCAAATAGAAACACAAACATATGGCACCTCGTGCCCACACAAAAATCAGAATATCCACCCGTATCACTTCGCCTTGACAAAATCCCAATAGCCACCTGTATCACTACATTTTTCAAAATCACAATAGCCACATGTATCACTCTGTCCTAACAAATCTTCATAGCCACTCGTATCGCTCTGCCCTGACAAAATCACAATAGCCACCCGTATTGCTCCGCCCTAACAAATAATAATAGTCACTCGTATAACTTCATCGAACATATCCACATGTACCACAATCACAAAAATACAAAATAATAATTCATCATCAAGAAGCATACCCTCATAACTCATCTATAAAGTGCACAAGGACATAATCAACAAAAGTGCGCATGGGATTCAACAAATAAAACATGACTATGGAAAAATAAGATTTAGCAACCAAGTTCAAGTAGTCATACAAAGGATCACTTGTGTGTCACAGAGTGCACATGTCACAATCAAGGCTCAACACAAGAATACGCACTAATGTATGTTCATAACATACACGTATCTACCTCCGAGGAAAACTTAGCATAAATCTCAAGATTTGCTCATCATGTTCAACATAAGGTATCAATAGCCTCAACATTCCTCTAGCGTTGTTTATTATGCTCACATAGTTGATTAATTGAATAATACATTGAATCAAGTACAACACACAACCAAACAAGGCGTAGAGTAAGCTAGAATTTACCCCAAGCATGAATACCAATGTCACATGTATATACGCTCATCACTTCATATATACATTACCCCCACATGTAGCAAAAATACCAATTAGTAGGAAATATTTCCCCAACCAAAGCTAGGCAATACACTTACCTCAAACAAGCTAAAACAATACTCTAAAAATCCCTTTCCCCGCGAATCGACCTCCGAACAGCTCGAATCTAGCAAAAAATAACTCAATAACATCAAATAATACCATAGGAATCAAACTCAAATGATAAACATTGAATCTTTAATCAAATATTCAAAGTCAACAAAAACGTCAACCCCGGACACCCACTCCAAAACGTGACAAAACTAATAAATTCGAACAACTCGTACGAATAAGAGTCCAACCATACAAGTTTCATCCAAATTCGACTTTAAGTCGGTGTTCAAAATCCATTTATTCACTTTAGAAAAGTTTTGCCAAAACCCCCAAAATGCACTTTCTTATCTTCCAAGCCAAAACCCTCTTTTTTCTTTAAGAATCCTTGATTTAGAGCCAAAATCAATGATAGATTCATGTTATGATCATCAATTCAAGTTAGTTTTACTTACTCCAATAAAGTAAATGAAAACTCTCTCAAAAAGTGCCGCTTCCCGAGCCAAAACCTTGTGAGAAAAAGTGACAAAATTTCAAAAAAAGTAAAAAAAAAATGCAATAGCTGTCGCAGCTCAAATAAGATCATAGATGATCCCAAAACTCAGTTTTTATAAGGCCAACATAATCCTTGCAAGATTACACCAAAGATAGACTTTTGAATCGCCCAGTTTAAACTTAAAATGAGGGTGATATGATATTTTGAAGTTTTTAAGGAAGTCTAAAAATTTTGGGAATAACTGGTATTTTCGTAATTATTGCACCAGAAAATCAGCAATCACAAAATCTTCGTTTTGGCACCCAAAACTCATTTGGAACCTCACGGACATAAACTGTAACGATCCGGCCGGTCGTTTCGAGAGTTATAACCTCATTTTCCCCATTTCTACTTCTTTTTGTGTTATTCAACTATATTATGTTATATCGGGTTAGTTGGTTCGGGTCCAGAAGGAACTCGGAGTGAAATGAGATACTTAGTCTCATAATTGAAAAATTTAAGTTAGAAAAGTGGACCGGATATGGACCTATGTGTAAACGACCTCGGATTTGAATTTTGATGATTCCAATAGCTCTGTATGGTGATTTGGGGCTTAGGAGAATGTCCGGAATATTATTTGGAAATCCGTAGAGGAATTAGGCTTGAAATGCCGAAAGTTTTATTTTTGTGAAGTTTGACCGGTGGTTGACTTTTTGATATCGGGGTCGGAATCCGATTCTGAAAATTGGAATACCTCTGTTATGTTATTTAGGACTTGTGTGCAAAATTTGAGGTCATTCAGACGTGGTTTGGTTTGTTTTGGTCATCGGTTACCGAATTTAGAAATTTAGAAGTTCTTAGGCTTGAATCCGAGGGTAATTTGGTGTTTGGATGTTGTTTTGAGTGATTCGAAGGTTCAACTAAGTTTGTATTTTGATGGTATTTTTGGTTGAGGTCCCGAGGGCCTCGGGGTGATTCCGGGTGGTTAACGGAGTCGTTGAAGTTGGAAATTTCAGCTGGAGCTGCTGTTTCTGCTATTTCCGCAGCTGAGGTAGAAAGGGTCGCAGGTGCGAGGCC